>NC_089816.1:23368332-23375832 GCF_029633855.1 Hoplias malabaricus | reverse complement strand
CATAGGCATCTACAGCTATTACACTCATGGTACAATCTTATCCAGATGCTAAAAAATACAGCCATTGGATAATTAAATTAAAGCATTATGATTTATTACAAGAAGGAGTTTCATAGTTAGTTCCATACGTATTGTTGCCAAATGGACACCATTATCTGAATCTGCTCTCCATAGTTTCAACGACATACTTCTACCACACAACTTTTATTATCTTTTAGCAAGTATCTTCAAGAAGAAAGATTAAAACTGACTGCATCTATCTATCTATCTATCTATCTATCTATCTATCTATCTATCTATCTATCTATCTATCTATCGATTTATTTTTCCTGGCAGGGTTATGAAGTTACTTCATTATGTACCTATTCAAATGGACATCTCTGATGTTTTCTCCTAGAAACAGATTTGAGCATTTCAGAAGCTTGATTTGGACAAAGCTAGTTTTGACTGGGCCTACTTCTGGATTTATTACAACATGATTATAGCCTAAAATCTAAGTCTAACATGCTTTTAGAGGATTTCCTGACTCTGACTTTTTATGTGTAAATAACCACCAGATAAATGTCATAAACACAGCCATAATGTCACTGAAGAGACAATATTCACATTCAGGGTTGGCATTTCTGTGGAAATATAGAGGGCTAGACAGAAGTTATGGTTTCAATGAGGTAAACTAGTACAACCTCCGCAGCTGGTGGACAAATAGTGAGGCCAGTGATTCAATGGTCAATAAAGAGGTGGGTAACAGAGAGAAAGAGAGAAGTAAAGAAAGGAGTGAAAGACAGCACATTCCCGCTTTGGTAGAACTTGACGTGATTATGCACTGTGTGGATTCCAGTTGTCTGAGTGACTGAAATGATTCAAATGATTGGAGAGATCTTTTCAATTTGAATGAATCGAGTGATCCCAGAGATTTGAGTGAAACATGTGATTCTAATGGTCTTAATGATGCGAATGAATGGAGTTGTAGAATCAGTGTTAAAGCATACAATAGATTTCACCACTTTAGTGTTGGCTGTCAGTGACAGTTTCGGTCGTCATTCAGCCCATTGTGCTGTTCATTTACACACAGCTAACATAGCTCTCTCTCTCTCTCTCTCTCTCTCTCTCTCTCTCTCTCATTCTCTCATTCCTGTTGTTACTACACATGCCTTTGAAAAAATAACATTACTGTAGCCATTTAAAATAAAGTGAGAGACACAGATCAAAACCGATGAGAGATAGAGAAAGAGAAAGCAAGACAGATAGTGATATATAATTTGGGAGAGAAGTCATGAGGCAAATAAAGAAAGTGAAATCCAGTGAGTAATTTATATAGAGAGAAAATTGAGTGAAGCAGCAGAGGCAGAGGACTGTGTTTTCATGTGGGTATGATTTTAAAAAGTAAATGGTAACACTTTGAGTCAGTCTCTAAAAATGTCTGCCATACTTCTTACATATGACACCAGTTAAAAGAGAAAAAGAATACACACATCCTGCATATCATTATTGTTAATAAGAGCAGAATGTACTGGGGCTACGGTGACACACCGCTTGTACAAAACTGTGAACTGTTCATCAGTCCAACACTAATAATCCTTCATCTTCTGGGTGTTTGAAAGCATGACACTGCAATGGGTGTGAAACAATGCTTTTTATAGAAAAGAGAAAGCACTTGCCAAATGACAGATTTTAGGGATATTTTAATGACAATCATTCAATAACGGTTCTTTCCAGCACAGATGATTCAATATCGAGAAAAGGCTCAGTTTTCGTCATCTGTGTATGATGGATTTCAACAGGTTTAATGAAAGGATTTTACTAAGTGAATATTTCGACTGATGCAGCTGATCATTATTTCTCAGATTGACCGCTTCTGTCAATATTTTATCAAGTTATCTTAACATACAGCCTTAAATGATATTTTAAAACACACCCAGGGACTGTGCTCTTTTGGATACTGGGTCTAAATCACTTGGTGTATTGCCACCAAAGCCCCCCACTTCAGACGAGTCTTTTCTCTGATGAGATAATCAGGAGAATATCAAGAAGGAGCTGGGATTCTAACGAGGATAAAGGATGTTCATGCTGTGCAGCACTACAACCACCAAAACTGTGGGAGTGCCCATAGCTCCACCTTGCTGAGAATCTGTTTCAGCTTGCTAAACACGAGTGAGAAAGTGAATGAATTCTGATCCGTTTGTATTGATTCACTTGAATTTTGTTTAAATTTCAGGCTGTTTTATTCCCACCGTTGTAGATATGTGTTTGGCTTCAGCAAGTGATTGGTTCAGAACTTCCTGTGGACTTATACAGAGTTGATACACAATTATATGACAAGTCTGTCAATTCTTGTGACACAGTGGGTGGGTTGTTTCACACACTACATGTGATTTTAGTCCAGTTACAGGAATAATTAATTTACATTTGTCAAGTTCACTTAAGCAGTTATTTACTACAGTGTAGTCAAACTTTGGCTCATCACGAACTCTGTGAACCTCAGCTGAGTACCATCATTAGAAGAACCTGACATTAAAGCTTAACTTAGCTGTACCTGGCAGAGCAGCACATTAATTACCCTGGAGTAGAAATCCTTACCTTTCGATGTCATAAGAAAGAAAATGTAACAATAGTCCTCATTTCACACATTCACACATGCCTACATGAAGCACGAGATGTTCTTTTAAAAAAAAAAAAAAAGATCCTCCAGCTGGAAATCAGCGCCCGTTCCACTCACACGTGGACACTTGCTGGAGTGAGCCGACTTCTAATTTGCTTTTTAATGGTGACGGTACAAAGCTCTGATATGAAAGCCTTGCCGTACCCTCATACACTTTCTTTGAAGTTCACCACAGCACAGGTTCCAGCAAAAGAATGAGCTAGTCCTCTCAGAAAGAGCTTACGACATTCTCTCTGATTTTTATGGATCTAGCCGTCTATCTCCCTTTTAAGATGGCATATAATATGAGATTACAGATTACCCGCTGCTAGCCTGCCTGCTACATGAATGGTTACAAGAGTCTTTGAATAGATTCTTGAACTTCACAATTGCATATTCGTTTTAACAACATCAGTTAGCCAAAATGTTTCACATCAGTTAATTGCAAGGTACAGTCTCAGGCAACAGCACTTCATGACTGTGATTATGGTACAAAATTATAATTCACAGTGTTATATAAGTTGCGGTAACACAGTCTGATTTCTTGTAACAAAAGTGGTGTCAAAGTTAACATGGTAATAACACAATTACATGTTCAAGATTATTTGGCACTCATTTTTTAAAATGTTGTTTATGATTTTTTATAACATTGGTGTGAATTGGTGAAGCTATCTGAATTAGTACATATACTGTATGCAAATGTTTCATATCATGTTTTTATCCTTAGACAAGCACATTCAAAATATGTATTTAAGGACATTATTTTGAAATGTGTAGTATGTTGTATATTTTTCTGGAGAGATGTGCTTTTAATTTGTACAGTTGTGCTGTGGCGGTTTAATGGATTTATTTTTTTGCTGTTGTGACTAGGCTGCATTTGTGTAAGCTATCCTTATGTGTGTGTGTGTGTGTGTGTGTGTGTGTGTGTGTGAGTTTGTGTTCATCCGGGTGATTAGCAATGGTGTGTGTGTAATTTTAGCATGTCCTCATTAAGTGGCTGTACTGGGTGAAGGCTGCTGGCCTCATTTAAAACTAAATGCTTAACTTTATTCCTCATTTTGCCCTCCCTCGTTTTCATTTCTCGCGTCTCATTTTATTTTCCTCCCTGATGTACCCGGTCCAATTAACACCATCTTCATTATCTGCCTGCTATCAGATATACACACACACACACACACACACACACACACAAACGCACAACCCAACAAATTTAAATCCAAAATATTTCCCTGCCATGATAGTCCTATTCCCATTAAACATTCTCCAATTACACAAACACAGCACACTGTCTAAAATTCCATAGCCACATTATCATCACATAAACATTATTTACATAAGTGTCACCATAGTTATAAGTCTGTCTCTCAATACCAATAATCCAATCCAATTCTATCAATTCATCCTAATTACCTGAGAAGGTGAAGCCACTGATGCATCAGCATAATATGAAAACAATCTTAGATGAGTTTCCCCTTTAATTAAGCAGCATAAATAAGGAATGCATGTATGAATCATGCATAAAAAGCACATTAATGTCAGCACAGAATGGATGTGGCTGTGTATCAAGAATATAGACCAGCAGACTTAAATTAATAAACCATGTCATTTCAATGCAGCTGTACTCATAAACAGTCACAGTCTCCAGGACTAATATCATGAAAATATATTTCTCTACGTTTCACTAATAATTATTGTGTATTTGCAAAAAATATATATTTTTATATTAATACAAATAAATGGGAATTCTGTACTACAATCGGCAAATTATTATAATTTAGTGTTTATATATATATATATATATATATATATATATATATATATATATATAGGACATCTTAACAACCAAATATGGTTTCAGGTGTCCAAACTTTGTCATTTTATTCAACCTTTTAATGAACAAATATAAATGTGCACCAACAGTTTGAATTATTGAAAATCACAGAACAGTACACTCTGGAGAAGCTTCATTAGGATCACCAATGAGAAGTGTGGGCTAGAGGGGTATAAAGCACCCCAGCACTGGGTTGTGGAACAATGCAAAATATTCTCTGGAGAGATGGAACACCATTTGATAGCTTTGAGATGAGCTGGAATTTCTGGATAATCACTTTGGTATCCAAGAAAATGTTATTAATTTAAATATTTGAAAGATTCCCCTACACCCATTGGCTCGTTGCATGGTGCTGAGCAATTTTGCAGCATTCTTTAGCTGTGGGCTAATCACGTGTGCAGTGTTGTGTTGAGTCGAGTTTTCACCAGCTGGATTTTGTGTAGACTAAAAGCCTAAGAACTGTCACTCAGGGTCAGTATTAATGAATTATTTGGTCAAGAAAAATATCTGAGTAATCCTCTGCTCATGGCTTATGCATTATGCTGCCAAGAGAGGCACAACAAGTCAGACTAATAAAACAGCAACAGAGCTGTATGTCTATGTGTGTTTGTGTGTGTGTGTGTGTGTGTGTGTGTGTGTGTGTATAGTGTGTCCTCAGAGAGAAGTAGGCACATGTGTGTAGATCCCACAGAGCCACAGTCACACTGTTAATTAGCCAAATTAGTCAGAGGAAGCCTAACTCCGAAGTGACACACACATTGCCATGACAACAGCACAGGAAGTGGAGGGAGGAAGTGCAGCTTTCCACACATATTCTCTCTCTCTCTCTCTCTCTCTCTCTCTCTCTCTCTCTCTCTCTCTCTGTCTCTCTCTCTCTCTCTCTCAGCCTATGCTGTCCGTCCCTCACCAACTTAAAGTTGATTAAAAATTATGATTTCTACTCTTGTCCTATAAATAATTCATAGGTACATAATTACTGCAGGTTTTGAAAGGGGGAAATGATTTAATTTAGCCACGGGGTGTGAATCTCAGGATTACATCTGGCTAAATGAGGATGATTTGATTACAGTGACAACACTGACCCTCACGCATGACGAGGGAGAGAGACTCGATAACAAAAAACGTGTGGAAAACACACACGCACAAACACACTTGCAAACACCTTGCACACTGACATAATCTGTGACATTCTTAATATATGGTAATACGATCTGCATTGATTTCCCTATTAAGGTAGCCATCTGTCTCTTTATTAATCTATGGTTCTGCTTCCTTAAACTCACACTGCTAATGCAAACTTCTCTATTACACACGCTGTCATCTTTTATCAACTCAAGAGTCTGGGAAGGAGACATCAAGACTTCATTATTTGTCAATGATTACAGCCTTATTAGACACTTTACTGCATATTGTAATATACAGAGATGAAATATGAGTATACAGTTCATCTACTAAAAGATAACTGTGCTATATATCCAAGTACACCAATGAGCCATAACCCAAATGCCATCCCCTTGTTTCTATACCCATTGTGGATCATTGTCTTGTTACTGATTTTCTGGTTTTTGTGTGTCTACTCCACAGGATGTCATTTTATTGGCCAGTGGTTTTGTATGGGTGATTGTCTGCTTCGCTGAGCATGGAGGTGCACTTTGTAGTTCTACAATCACAATCCGAAGTTGCTCTGTTGCTCTTAATATGTTGTTATCCCCATTTTGTTCTCTTTTTCAATGGTCAGGACCCCCACATGCCCCAGCACAGAGCATGCAGTATATAGATGATAGATCATTCTCAGTGAGGCAGTGACACTGACATGGTAGTGATTCAATGTTAGTATAGAATTCATTACATATAATTAACTTATAAACCTACAATTAATATAGAATATGGTACAGTTATGTTCCCTAACCTAAAGTACTGAATTATGGCATTGTGGGTACCACCACCGTGACAGCAAATGGTACTACTACAGTGACTTTTTCTGAGAGTGTGAAGGTCCTTGCCATAATAAAACAGGGTGAAAACAGGGTTAACGAAGTATGTAGAGGAAAAAGATGAACTACAGTATGTAACTGTAGAACTACAAAGTGCACCTCAATGGTAAGAGGAGCTGATAAATTGGACAGAGATCTCCCTAGAAAGCCACTGTCAAATAGAATAACATGCTCTGCAGCTACACAAAAGCCAAAGGTCACTAGCAAGACAATGATCCAAGACATACATCAAATTAAATGACCAATGAATATCCAAAGATAAGGAGAAAGAGAGAGTGAGAGAGAGTCCGCAAGCAGTAAATACAGAGCTGCCAAAAGTGTGCTGCATGGTTTTGTTGTTATTAAGTAAAAGTATTTCTTGATTCTCATTGGTGTTTTCTAATATTAACCTAACTTTACCTAAAGTTTCTCATATTTTCAGAGTGAGATTGGACTAATTAACCACAGAGCCATTTCTGCACGACCTCTTACTGTACCCTTCTTTGCCAAGATTGCCAATAGTTATGGATTGTTTAGTGTCTGCGTTACATTCCAGATGCTGTTGAAACGTAGTTTTGAGAAGCTGACAGTCCCTAATAAGACTCAAAGTGTTATCCAGTTTGCAGTTTAAATTCAACACTGTTTTTTAGCCTCATGTCAAGCTCAGTCCTTTTCTGAAAAGGAATTTTAATGGAGAATCCCCAGTGACTGTGCAACTTAGGCCAGAAAGTCTACTGCTCTGTAATAGTGGTCCATTGGGGAATGACAGCCAATGTGCTAAAAGCGGCCTCAGCTGCCAGTAAATGTAGTCTGTGATGTTGAAAGTTGAGCCTGGGCTGCTGCTTTGTCAATAAGGTTTGCATTCTAAAGAGAAAACCACATGGAAGGGGAGGCATTTGAAGCATTGGCAAACCTGATACTATTTTGTACTCTGTATTCTATTTTATTTTTTTCAAGTTGTTTTTTGCACGATCGAAGGGCTTTGAAAAGTCTTTACATCTCATGCATTTTGACAGCTGACTTTTCAAAGCTGTCCATTTTAAGCATTTGGTTTCTGA
>NC_089816.1:23290832-23363332 GCF_029633855.1 Hoplias malabaricus | reverse complement strand
TAAGTATATAAAATATTATAACATCAAAACCCAAACCAGAATCTTCATTAATAAGTTACCATACCCCATTCAATACTATGGATCACTTAGATTTTCTGGAATCATTTTTACATTTGTTTAAATGGTTTACATTACCATTAAATAAATAAATAAAATTTGTTGGAGCAGTTCAATAGTGGCAGGATTAAGTTGAAGTTGTATAGCATTTCATTACATTAAGGCTACTATAACTGTAAATTTATCCTCTTGTTAACCCATTCAAACATGCCAGTTCTCTAAACTGCTGTATCTCCAGGAAGCAAAAGTGGTTCAACGTCATCGCCCCAAAAAAGACGTACTTTAACTGTATTTTGTAGGTGTAGCAGATCTTTCAGTATCAGTGCAGAAAGACAAACCCTAGAGAAATATAGCAGTATGTACATTTACCTTGCTGCCAGTTGGTAAACTTTTTGAGGAAACTCAGGGCTAAGCCCTGGGGGTGGTCATGGCCCTTCTTTAGCTTTTCCAGATTGGAGCTTTAAGAGAATCTGCTGAAAGTTCCAGGTTCATTCTGTTTCTCTCTGAACTGGGGCCATATCTGCCCCAGGGCCCAAGGTACTCCATTAATTTTAAATGCCTGGCCAAGTTTGCTCAGGGGCATCTTTTCCTGGTCATCTTTCCTCTCTCTCTCTCTCTCTCTCTCTCTCTCTCTCTCTCTCTCTCTCTCTCTCTTTCTCTCTCTCTCTCTCTCTCTCTCTCTCTCTCCAATGAAAAACAAGGTGCCAGAAAGAAAGGCAATATGGGCTTATCAACCTTATCGGCAGAAATGAATTTGAACTCCGAGTGCCAATGATGGCAATGAGATAAAGCATGATGGGTAAGGGACTCTGTGGGATGTATAGTGAGTGTGTGGGTGGGTGAATATATTTATGTGTGCATATATGTGTGTTTATTTTCACCTTTTTTTCCTTTTGACAAACCAGGGAAGGCAGGAACACAGCCTGGAGGGGGCGCCAGTCCCTCACAGGTCGACACACACTCACACATTCATTCATGCTCACACGATTTTAGCCGCCAATTCACCTACCAACATGTGTTTTCTGGACCGTAGAAGGAAACCATAGGACCCAGAGGAAACCCACAACACTATCTGCTGCACCACACCTGATTAGTTCAAGCCCCTTTAAAATAAATATTACAGAAAATAATAATACTAAAAAAAATACTGTCACCAAAACTGTTGGGACAGTTCATGAAGTGCATATTGTAGGCATTTGGAGAAATCTCATGTGCACAAAGGTCACATTAAAACACTAAAATACTCTATGACTGACACAACATCAGGAAACACTGTCAAATTCTCTGGGCTTTGGTTCATCTGAAAATGTTGATGAGTAATAAGGTGTATTTTGGCCTAATGGGTCAACCGTATATTTATAGAAATCACTGAGGTTGTTTTCACCAGGTGTTCTCCCCGTGTCTGTGTGGGTTTCCTCCGGGTGCTCCGGTTTCCTCCCACAGTCCAAAAACACACGTTGGTAGGTGGATTGGCGGCTCAAAAGTGTCCGTAGGTGTGAGTGTGTGAGTGAATGTGTGTGTGTGTCTGTGTTGCCCTATGAAGGACTGGCGCCCCCTCCAGGGTGTATTCCCACCTTGCGCCCAATGATTCCAGGTAGGCTCTGGACCCACCGCAACACTGAATTGGATAAGCGGTTACAGATAATGAATGAATGAATGTTTTTACCAGGCTAAAGAAGAAATAACAATATTTGTAGCATTTGCTATATATTTCTAACTATTTCCTTTTAAAATCATGGAACTGTAAACACAAACAAGGTTTAAAGATTTTCCAGTTGTTCTTAAGAGAGGTTTTGAGAAGCCGACAGGTACAAAGGTATGTATAAATAAATAAATAAACACATAAAAGAATAATTTAACTTTGCACACAGAAGCACACAGAAGATTTTAAAAGAACTTGCCAGAACAGGTCAAGGTCCTTTTTGCAGTTCTCCGTATGTTTTTTTTTTTTTTTTTTTACTTTATTTTGTTTATTTATTTATTTATTTATTTTTTAAGCAAATTGAAGCAGCCCTGCCTTCTGTTTTCATCCTCCACCTCATCCTTCCACTCTTCCAATATAAACCATTGTTTCTTTAGATGTCAATATTAAGAAACTACAATTTGAGCCCAGCTTTGTGAGAATGCTTTTCTTTCATTAGTGAACCTCTTCCAATGTTGTGCCTTTGCTGCTAAAAACCTCTGTATTGTTCTTAAAAGAGCATATTTAACATCATACCTCTCTCTGAAGCTGCCAATACAAGCGTAATGCAGGGATTTCAGCATCATTATTTCAACCAGTTGCCCATTCTGAATCAATACCTAGAACAAAGCCTTATCTGACAGGTTGGCTATGGAGCTGTTGTGGCAGGTTGATGTGTGTGATTTTATCTCTAAAGAGAAATACCACAGCAAAGCAGAATTGAATTACAGCATTACGGCATGCATCATGCTGGGTTAGTAAACAATTTGGTTTCAATGTGAATTTATACATATTGATAACAAGATCATTCACAGGTTTCACACAGTGGGTGTGGAATATACAGTCGTTTTACAGTCGTATACCCACATGGTGGGTATACACGTGAATTTAAATTGCCCACCCAGCATGAAAATCAGCATTAAACCTGTCCCTGACCCAAGTATAATCCTTAACATAGCCCTCTCCCTAACCCCCACCCAAACCTTAACCCTAACACTAAGCCAAACTCAGCAGGATTTCTCTTTTGCCGTTCTGCTGTGTAACATTGTCTCACAACAGTTCACAGTGCCCTGTCTGTAGTTCTTCAGGTTCACAACAGACAGTTTGAGAGGAGTTCAATGGCATGTTATTACTGTATAAACATGCTTAGTGTTGTTTAGAAAGATTTGTGGCACACTGAAGCCATTTGTATTTATTTTTAATAACAAAATTTAATTACAAAATAGCCTCATTCATCGTAGATATACAAAATACAGAATATAATTTTGATACCTGAACTGGATATATATATATATATATATATATATATATATATACATATATATATATATATATATATATATATATACATATATATATATATATATATATATATATATATATATATATATATTACATACATCATTTTTCATAATTAGTTGAGCTTGTATCATTGGTTTTGGGCTTAGAATTGTAAATACATGATTAGATCATATTTTTAATATGGTTAGGTAATTGCATACTTATTAAGTTTAATTTCAGTATATTTTGGATAATGTCAATGACATATATCCCTTTTTTAATTACAAATATATGTTATTTTTGAAAAATAGACTATACAATAATAACCGTCATATTGCAATATCTCCTCTCATTTCTACAAACATGCAGATTGAAAGTTTTGTATTTGCTTTTCTCCAAAATGTATCTGTATTATTTTAATTTTTTTTCAGTGAGCTACCAATGGTAACAGAAGAGAAGTATACACCTTGAGTTACGCAGAAAGGCTTATACTTCCAAAAGTGTTTCACCCTGACTGAGCATTTTAAAGATTTTAAGAATATTAATGTTTTGAATACATTCCCATTGCCTCAGGCCAGATACGATTTGTGAAAAATGAATATTTTCTTCGCTCCAGCACTGTTCTTGTCATTGAAAAGTCTAGCAGACAATCTTTCATGAGCAACAGTAATGAAGAGGTCTGAAATCTACCTTCAGATCTGGGGTGAGCTCATATAGTTTGGTGCAACAAGAGTGGATTCACAGTGTGAAATCATCTTTCAGGAAGGTTAGTAGGGGGGATATCAGATGAATGTCCTTGCCATCAAACATCCCAGCTGCAGTATCTGACCGAAAGCCACTTATAGCCAGCTCCTATGGAGAAACAGACCAATCATGCCAGTGTGAAGCACAGAGAGTTAAAAAAAAAAAAAAGGTTATTTGGACTGATCCATTCCTCATAGTTCCATCATGAATCTATGTGATAACTCTGTTATAAGCAGCTAGAAGTAAGTGATGCCTTTTTTCATCCCTTCTGCACATGGGCAGGAGTTTTGTTCTGAACAGGTGATGCCTTGATACCGGAGGATTAGCGCCACCTGCTGTTCTGGACGATTTCCACAAATTACAAAAGCACAGCTTGGTATTTAAGCTAAATTTGAGGAAAAGCAAGTAAAGAACTATGTTAGGTTCCCTAAAGAACCTGTCAGTGGATGTTTTTTAAAGAATATTCAGTAACATTTTACTCTAGGGAAAGGCTACAACCTACAACCTGCAGCATGTTCATCTTTCATAAGTCATATGTCATAAATCTTTTTGTAAAAGGAAAAGTATTTAAGCAACAGTGAAGGTGCATTTGGAAAGAAATCTGATGACTGGGTGACTCAGGTAGACTGACAGTTTTCTCATTATCCAATTACTAAAGAGCTGTTGAACCTGTTCAATGGATTTTTGGTGAAACTGGATTACTGGTCCTCTGAGGTTATAAGATTACCATGTGCCTGTAAACACAGTCTGACTTTAAGACAGCCAGCTTGTAGACTGAGGGTTTTATTCTGCTCAAACACTTTCAGCTGAAGTAAACCAATTTGATTTCACTCCGATTGCTAATTTGGAGACTTAGTTTTACCCAGCTGTTGGTATATGCAGCTTGAATACAATGTTTTTGTTATAGCTAATACATGTGCAACCAGGTGGCCCATGGAGATGTGTGTGTTTACAGAGAATTATAAAAGTAAGTCATTATTTGACACAATGAAAAAACACATCCCAGAAGACAATGCTGTTTCTCACATGTTGCTGTTTAATAGCTCAGGAGACTAGAGACAGAGGAGTATGATAATACTATAAGTATAATATGTATGTGTATGTGTGTGTGTGTGTGTGTGTGTGTGTGTGAGAGAGTGTGTGCAGTAATTCTTTAGGTGTAATAACATGGGACAGGGTCCTGAGGCATTGCCATGATAAAAGGAAACATACTGGTTTAGTTAATCTCTGTTAATGTTAGACTATAGTATGATCACGATTAGAGGAGACACAGGTGAAAATCCTGGGCTTGGGGCAGAGAGATAGAGAGAGAGAGAGAGAGTGAGAGAGAGAGAGAGAGAGAGAGAGAGAGAGAGAGAGAGAGAGAGAGAGAGAGAGAGAGAGAGAGAGAGAGAGAGAGAGAGATTCTTTCCACCCACTCAGCTCTAGCCTCTAACCTCAGGTAAGTGTGGCTAGAAGAGATCCTCCAAGAAAAAAGAAAGGCACTCTTGGAGAGGAGAAATAAAGGACGGAGAGGAGGATGGAGGAGAGGAAAACGGAAGAGTGGAAGAGCGTTAAGCAGCACTTCAGCTGTGCCTTTAGCGTGACCTCGGCCCACTCAAGGCAGCCTCAGGTCAGAACAGAACTCAAAGGAGGCACTGTGAAACTGGCCCCTGGCCACACGCACACATGCTACAGCTACTCTCTCTCCTTTTTTCCTCCTTCCTGCCAGGCACAGTTCCATTTTTATATGCCTCTTTGTTCATGGGCAGGTCAGCTTTGAAGCCTAGGCTGTGGAGAAAATAAAAGAGAAAAACAGGTTCAGTGAATACAGCACATGACCTGCAGAGAGAGAGAGAGAGAGAGAGAGGGAGGATAAGCATATTTCCCATACTTGGGTAAAACATGTAAAAATGCTCCATCACATTACAGCTGTTATGTTTGCAATTATCTTGGTAATACACCCCTCTTGTTCTTCATAAAGCTGCTCCGGAGTACTGCTACTTGTGCTCCGTTACTGAGGGATTTCAGTAGAAGAAGAAAATGAGAACATCTGTAGCGAGTTCTCCGCTTAGCCCCCCACCTGTTTGTTCCATAATATCGCAGGGCTTTCATGCGCCATGTTGAATCCAAATTACCGTTTGTATCATTGGAACCCGAGAGCGAATCCCCTTGATAAGCGCAGCATCAACAGCTGATTTCTCTCATGCAAATTTGAATATGTATGATGCTATCTACATACAGAGCACATACATTATATGCCAAAATATAACAGGCTAGCTGTATGCCTCTGGAAAAATGAGCATGGCTGTGAAATCGCACAGTCATGCTCTCAGTCATCGTTAATCTATAGCATGCTCTAAATCCAGCCCTAATTTCACAGTGATGTATTAATCCTGAGTTTTCAGATTAAAATTTAAAGCGGCCATTAATATCAAGAATGGTGGATTGCCACAACAACGATGTTGTAACAAGCTGGCCCACGCCTGGTTCTTTTCTGTATGAGACTAGACGTGATGACTATTAGTGAAATAAACAGTTGCTCATGCCAGTGCCGGACACGGTCACTAAAAGCCTATCAATACTGCCCTACTGCGTTCTGCTGATTCTGAATGTTTTTCTCAATTATTATAATTAAGGGCCAATGAGGGATGCTGTCTTCTCTCTGAAATGATCAATGACTCCACTGCCCGAGCTGTAATAGCATCTTAATGGGTGTGTAATGCAGTTTAGATATTAAAATTTCAGTACATTTACACAGTACTGTGTAGAAATTAGAGACCACTTCTCATTTATTTAATTACACAGTTAAAATGGCCATGGAGTACAAGCTAATGTTTTATCATCAAGAGTACAAGCCAAAACCATATGCTTGTACTCCATGGCTGTTGTGTAATAGCATGGGTTTCGTCACACAGCATCCACTCTTTGCACTTTACTACTTTATTACAGCTACATCTATTTACAGGAGAATAGTTTTCTGTCTCTCAGAAATATACAGGGACAGATGGAGTTTTTTTTTTTTTTTTTGGCCTGAAGCAACGCTTGAGATTGATTTTTCTCCAATGGTAGCAGCTTTTGTTTGTTAAGGACCCCTGGTACATTTATTTCATTAAATGTTCCCCTTCAGAAACAAAAAAAAAAAGCTAAGAAAAAACAAAGTACGTCATAGCAACCTATTGTTAGTGCTTTTGTTACATAGTTTACGTTGCATATAGAATATAAGTTTGTGATCATTTCTTCATATAACTTTTTACCACCTTCAATTTGTTAAATATTATTCTTAGTTCATGAATTAAAATCATTCATGATCATATGACATGTCTGCACTGTCTCCTAACTATGTGAACAACTCCACATACCCACTTTCAGCGAAGCTTATATAGTGGCGTATAAGGCTCTGCCAGCTATCAGCATACAACAAGCCTAATATACTCTATGTCCTTGTTCTCTGTGCTCTTTAGGGTAAAATAAAGAGCACCCTTAAGCAATAAAGAGTTTTCCAACTCTTTTTAATGATCCTTACAATAAATAAAGTAATATATTTTTTTTACAAAACATCCCATTCAGTGGTATATTTGGGGACATTTATTTAATTTTATTTCATCATTTTTTTTACAAAATGCTTGATAAAGCTTGTCCACCACTGCACAACAGAAATTATGGTACAATATATTTTTGGGAGGAGCATTGAGAGGTCAGCTGTGATTTCGCAATGTATTATTGCCTCAGCGGGTCTTACTGCAGAGTACAGTCTCTGGGCTCTGGCTGCAGATTGGGGCTGGACTCAGGCTCACTCGCCCTGGCTGTTTTCTCAGAGGATGCAGCGTAATGACCGGGCTGTTGTCACTCACACGGTCAGGACACATGGAGGTCCAGGCCAGGAGCCCTTCACGTGTCAAAGAATCACTGCAATCGAGCCGCACAGCCACCACTGCCACGGTAATTGTTGCTGCGGTGCTCTTACTGAAGTGTGAAATCACTGGGTGCTTGACAGAGCGAATCCGGTAGCGAGAGAGAGAGAGAAAGAGAGAGAGAGAGAGAGAGAGAGAGAGAGAGAGAGAGAGAGAGAGAGAGAGAGAGTGAGTGAGAGAGAGAGAGAGAGAGAGAGAGAGAGAGTTGCTCTCTGTATTAACCTGATGGCAGGAGAGGTGTGCTCAAGATCATTCATGACCTGATTCCATATGAACTGGAGCAAAAGAGGCACAGTAGTATTATCTCTTGCCTGATGTGTAAGGAGTTATAGCTTTATAATCTGCTCCACCAAAAGTGACAACCTGTAACCTTTTTTCAGCCATGTTATACACTTCAATATTTGGAGACATGTTTTGCTCTCTTGAAAATCCAGGTGCTGATTTTGTTGCCATAGGACTACTATCTAGGTCAAAGTGCCTATTTTATTATCAAGCCAAATATATAAATCTGAAGTCTTGTTGCTGTTCTGTAGTCATGCTCATGTTTTGTACTCTGGAGTTTAAAGTAACACTAGGTAAGATTTGATATTGTTGCTCCTGGTCTCTCCCTAGAGTTGCAGAGTGCCATTCACATTTACAGCACTGTCCTGAAACCAAGGGTGAAGGGAAGGGAAGCGGATGCTACATAGTGGAGTTTCTGCAGTGCCGAGCCCAGAGTAGCAATAACAGAGGCTCTGTTCACCCCATTACAGGTCAGTGAAGCATTACACTAGTTTTGTTAAATTATAAAATAACCACAAACACTGTGCAATGAATTATTACTGCAATACCACTAATATACTGCTAATCTTATTAAAATATCTCAAGCTAGGTGATCATCTTTTACATACACAATAGAAATAGTAGTAAACTAGACTAGAACCAGCACTTAAAACTAAACAACAAAACAAAACAGACCAAAAGAAAAAAAGTATTTAAGAGACAGGAAAGCACATAAACACACTCACTCTCTCTCACCCCCAAACTTCTCTCCGAGGAGTAGATGTCATGCAGTTGGAGAATACACACTGACACATGGACCAGCGCCAGCCACCTGAACCTCCGCCAGCTTGGACAGAGATAAGACACAGAGCAGGTGAGTTTAAACACACACACACATAGACATACACACTCACCATCTCCCTCTTTCTCTTTCTCTCTCTTTCTAGCTCTCACTCCTCCACCCTCAGACAAACACATGCAAGATCAGACTCAGATGCGAACACAGATCAGACTGCACAGCCAAGACATGCCATGCCTTTAGAACACACAATGTTTGGAGAAAGTTCTTGACAGTTCCTCTACTTTAGGAATTAAATGCTGAATTGGAACTACTAAAGGCAACAGACAAAAACAGTTGTACAGGTATATTTTGGTTTATCGATACAGGTCTTAAAGTCTAACTGTGTGCCTTGAATAGGTTTCTTTCAAAGGAATAGTAGCATATTTTAACCCATTCATTTTAAAATAAGATGCTAGGAGTGCAAACAAGGTGAATGTAGTTGATTGGACCTAGGTGAACACTTGAATGCCCCGCAGTTGAACACATTTTACTTTGGAGTGTATTGGTTTGGATTGACAGCAAAGTGTAGGAGTAGGCACTATGATGAAAACATCATATCATGATACCTAAAGATATTTTTACTAAATATATTACGATATTTTGACACACAGATACAGATCACTATTTGTGTCATACATAGAGAAAAAAGACCTATCTTTTAATTAAAAACCATATTACTCTATAATACATATATCAGCCGTGCTTAAAAGTTTCCACCTCTACGGATGATGCATCACTATCGCAAAGTACAGTGACACTTCGCATTCTGCAAATCAGTCAAATAATGTTACTGCCGTTGATGACAGGCCCTCGTTCCACAATCATAAATATGAGAAGCATAGGAGCCTAGAGTGAGGGCATACTTCCTCCTAAATTGCCCTTCCGTTTTGGAGCATTTTTCAAAGTTGCACTAGGAGTGGAGCTGGCTGAAATCAGAAGGGTGCAGTTTCTCTTTAAAACCCACCCTTAAAAACTGAGTATAAAAGTGGAAATGTACCCTGAAATGGTTTATGTCTAGTTGTGTACTTTAATAGTAATAATGTTGCTTAATTCTAGAACAAACATAATACACCTGGAATCAAGTCATGAATGCACATAATGTATTTAAACTAAATATATTATTGCAATTAAATGTGGTTGAATATACCAACCTATGTGTTTAATATTTTTTATCAACAATAATAACAATATGCTCATATAGCACACTAGTGCAGTAGGAATACCATTGTATCATATTGCCCACCTCTACTCCAGGGTTATACAGAAGGTTATGGGTCTTTACTGGGCCACCTGTTTCACCTGCTACTCTGGTTAAGGTCAGTACTACAAGGCTGGCACCCAGCTGGCACAGACATGCCACAGGGCTCTGCCTCCTAACCGGGACGGACACGGCAACATCTTGCCTGTCACAACACATGGTAGATCAGAGGCATGTTCCTGGTTTCTCTGGAGCAGGACGCTGGCCAGCTCTGTGAACTGTGAAAGTGTGGAACTGCAGAAATCACATCTCAAGAGCAGAGAAGGCCAAGACCTCTGGGGCACAAAACATAACCGCCAGAAGGGTTTGTTTAAGAATGAATCAGAGTGCAGAATGTTTCTTAGAAAATAAGTGATTTTTGGTATTTATTTGAAAATATTCACTCCTGCCCTGCGGCACTGGGATATAGTGGAGTGGAAGTGTGTTCTCTGGAGTGATGTAATGATATACACAAGTTTCGGAATGAGCTGGGGTGAGGTTTTCTTGTTCCAGATTTATCCAGTGTCTGTACATTAACTCAAAGACTATAACACAATATATTCTAAGGTTATTACAGCACCTAAACTGTAATAACAATGTGCATTGTGAGGTGCACCAGGGCACTGAATGTGCAAAAGGATTGGACCCTATTAGACTTACTTTGAAAGCAGCGGTGTCAGTGATGTGTGTGATTTTACACATGCCAGTAACATAGAGCTTACCACAGGGGTTAAGGTAATCCTTGCAGACCAGACTGGATGAGGCCAGATTGAACCAGAGACCCCTAAAGCTCACACAGTAATAAAGGTGAGTGTGTGTGTTTGAGTTTATAAATGTGTTTTTCAGCAAAATTTTTAATAAACTCAAGGTCTTTTTTGACATATTCTATCCAAATAAAGACTTACTGTCCTGAAGTAATTACTTTATTGGAGTTTATGTATTTCAACATTTATCAGAGTACACTCTGATACACTTCAGGACAATAAGTCTTTATGTTCATATCACTTAGCAATATTAAGTGAAAATGTCAAGAAAATTGGTCATTATTCAAGGAGAGTAATTTAAGATATTTCATTCATGGTGTGCTTAGCATTAACCTTGACATGTTCTACATTCCAAATATTCATACAGAAGAAATGACCATCAAAAAATTAGTCTTGAATAGTATTATGAAATAGCAAGATTCTGAAATATGTTGGTTTCTGACCTGACTGAACTTATGGGTTTTATGTATGTCTTTATGCAATAATATCTTCAAATATGAGGACAAATAAACATATATGATGAAAAGGAGCACTCAAGATATATATAAGACATAGGGACTAGGTGAACTTCCATAAAAAGCTACAATCAACATGCTTATGGTATATTTACTGTAATGAAGCAAGGTAGGCTAATTACAGACCAACCACAAACTTCCTTTAAATTCTGCTATCCACACATCCTCAATCAATCTACCCATTTATCTGTCCTCCAACCAACACACAAACACTGTAGCGCAGAATCTAAACTTCTTTTCTAGGATGAATAAATATTCTGCCCGAAAGTCTTTCTACTCTGGTAAAAAACAAGCGTGTCCTCTCTGTGTGGTATTACTGCTGCAGGGTCGCTGCAAGAGCGGCTAAAAACAGAGCACTGGAAAAACATCAACCCTCCAACAGCCTCCAACAGCCTAAAGGTGCAGCTATCAGTGAGCATCGCAATTCAGCACATGGAAAATTTGAGGCGTTTAGCATAATGCGCCTCCAATTTAAGCACCGTGTTTTTGCACTGGTAGAGGGGGAGCACTATAAGCTGCCAGCCTTTAACTGGTTAATATTCCCACCGCTGTCCTCACTGTCTGTGTTTTAAAGAGCCGATGCCCACCTGGGGCCAGATTCGTACGGTCTCCTGGGCTTCGTTCCCATTCCTTCAGGGAAGCGAAGAGAAGCGCTGGGCTGTTCCAGAATGAGGCATGATTGAACGAGGTGGAAAAATGCTCCAATCCCATGGAGGCCCTTTTCTTTTTATGTGTGTGTGTTGGGGGTGGGGTTGACTAGTGTTTAGGGAATGGTTCCCCTGGGGTCCCACACATCCACAACTTACCTGCCACCAAGCTTGCTGTCCTTTTCTCTGACAACACAACACAAAAAAAAAAAAAAAAATAAAAAATAAAAAAAAAAATGAAGAGGTAAACAAGAGTGAGAAAATGTCACTCTTCAGCTTTAATTCATTACTCGAACTTTCAGACTTGCACTTCTTGTTTGTGTGTACTCATTTATGTATGCCAGACGAGGTAGTGCCCCACTTCTTTAATGTTCTCTAGGGGTACATTTGAATACCACTTATAAACACTGAATGCACACATTATAGGCACTTAAAGGTGACATCCACAATTAAAAATTAAATAATAATAAATAAATACTTTTTAAAAAAATACTGAGGATGTGTCCTCACCATTTGCACAAACCAAGGTGAAGATCTTGCTCTATTCCTGCATAATATTGACATTTTTCTTTTTTTTTTAGGATTACTTAAATGGAAATGTCTCCAAGGAGACTGCAAAATGAATGAATTATACACAAACTAAAAGTGTTACAAAACAACTTACAAATTACAAATGAGTTTCTATAGTAATTCAAACAGTGAATAAAAAATTACAGACAAGTTCATCTTCATGACACATGTTCATAACCAGGTCCAAGCTTGAAAAACATAACACTGTAAATAGAATCTTCCTCAAAATTGCATTGAGCAATTGCATTGAGATGCTTTGGAGGTTATATATTTTGGAAACCCTAAAATTAGGGCAGAAAAACTATATTAAACCTGTTCTACTGGTGCTATTTCTCCAGTAATAGGGAATGTGAGCTAAGTGGGAAATGGGGAAGAATTGGAGCAAGGCCCTAAGTGAGTTTTACTCAAAAAAGGTAATCAAAACTAAAGTTCTAAGCCACACCAAAACACTAAGGAGCATGCTGATGAGACACGTTTTTTTTTTTCCACAAGAAAAATCTTGATTGAGTATTTATGCACTTGTCAATTTTGTCCTATAGAGGAACTAAGCATTTTGTAAACTTGTGCATGACTGGCCTGGTTTAAATAGCACATTGATAAACATTGGTTACTTAAAAAACAGCTTGATGAATCATATAAATTTTCTCAATTTCAAAAGGTTCAGAATTTATGAAATTCCCATTCTCTTTGTGCTTGAAGATTGTAATTTATTTTGCAGTTCAAGGCTGATCAGTGTAATTTACCACAGTAACATCATATTAGGTAAATTGAAATAAATGTCATTACAAAGAAACACTAGATAAATCACAAGTAAATAAGCCCTAGAGAACAGAAAGTAGGAAATAAATTTGAATATAATAGCAATTAAGATAAATGAAATTATCCAGTCGTGGTGCTGTTGTTTCTGACCAAATTGAGAAAGTACAGATGAACTATCAGGTAGACTGTATTATACCCTCAAACTGTTTGTATCTTTGCAGAATCATGACCCTGTATGTGAACTTGCAAAAAACCAAAAATACAAGCACAAGAGAAAATGGCTCTTTTAAGTTGTGGGTTTAACTGAGGAAACACTGGTTCCTTTTCTCTGTGCTGTTGGAAATGGGTGATTTTTGAAAGTGAGAGAAAAGATGTTTTGTTGTTGTTGTTTGTTGTTTATTGAGGTTTGTTGATGTTTCAGGGTGGGGCAGGCTGAAGTTCCTTTTCTGTATTCCTCTCTGTGATGCGTTTTGTCTCTCTGTCGCTCCTGATCACAGTTTACGGGAAGATTGCTGAGGAGAGGAACAGCTGCCCACGCCTCCATCCTTCCTGGCCTTTTGTTCCTGCTCACACACACACAAACACACGCACACACACATGCATACACACAATCACACACACACACAAACAGACGCATCTCCACACGCAGAGCCTTCGCCAACAGGGGTCGTCACCTTGGAGTAAACATCTTTTAAAAAGACAGAATGTGTTTGGGTAAAAAAAAAAAAAAAGGGTTCCTGCTCTACTTTCATCTTCAACAACAAGCTGGTGGAGAGGCACGAGAGACTGTGAAGACCAAATAATGGAACAAAGAGAGATACGCTTTGGAAAACAGGCATTTGTTCTTGTCTTTTTACAGAGATGTAGTGAGTGGAAAAGCTGTGGCAAACAGAACACACACAGCAGAACAACTGCAGGCCAGTTGTGTAGTTAGAGGCTGTCATCTCAGAGCCTCATGGACCTCATAATCCACTGGGATAGCTTTATATACATTTAAAACACTGAAAGCCTCCCAAAAAACTAAAATATTGGCCTTCATTACAACTTGAAGCTGTATGTTCTGTTCCTTCCTCAAGCTCAATAACTTCACATTGACATTCTTTCTGATACTTCTCTACACTTTTTCATTCCTGGAAGAGGTCATTGGCCTCATATTTGTTGCTCATTCCACGCACCCATAGACCTTGTGTGAATAGTGACTGCAAGAAATATGTAAGTCTCACAATAAATAAATAAACAAAGACAAGGCTGTCTCACTTGCATTGATTTTCACCGAGCATTAAACTTTGATTCGCTCTTGGTCTCTTACTTATATGTCGTTATTGATCTTCATCTTCCAATTTCATCCATGTCTTGCCACTTTGACATGAGGTCATTGGAAAGTCTGAGTTTTGAATTCATAAATACCTGAGGGACAGTTGCAGGACAGAGAGTTTTGAGAAACTGAAGTACTATTTTCTCTGCATTTTTTAATATGCATATTAAGTTTATGTTGTTATCATGTTCAGACCATAATAAAACATTCCCACATTTTAATGACAGTGTTGGATTCTGCTAGCACTCCTACTGGATTTATAATATTATAGCATATATGTGTTTTTTTTTTTGTTTTTTTTTTCATTTCACACAGCCTGTGTAGCTATACAGCCTTCATAGAAAAGCACAACAAGATATTTGATGCTCTGAAGCTGCTGGACATGAACCTAAAGAACCACGCTTAGTATCAGACATTGGCTAGAGGGGTATAAATCCCCCAGCAATAGCATAGAGAACTGAAAATATGTTTTCTGGAGTGATCCAGATTTACTACCTGACTTCACTTGAGTTGTGGCTGAAAATAGCCATGTCACAGAAATGCTTTAACATCTAGTGTAAAGCCCTTCCAAAGAATCAGTCTATTTTTTTCCAGCAATGAGGGATTTAGGGGGTCGGGATATGCAATTAAAAACACTAATATATAATCAGATCTAAACATTAAAGCAAACGAACAGTAGCAGCTGAACATTTCTAAGGGTTAAGGCCTTCATTATTTACTAATATAACTGCTTTATTCTCCCACTTAACCAATAATTCACAATCTGTCACCACTGCAATTCTGGTTAATTACAAATTGGTTGGAGCTGAAATTCTAAGCAGTATCTGGAGCTTGTGGGAAAACAATATTAACAACTATGCATTGACTACAAACACAAATTACAAGTAGATCAAAACTGCCATTCCTGAGTGATTTTGTAAAGCCTTTTCTGACCTCCGTCTGTAGTTCTAATTAACATGCTTCATTGCTAACTCCGTATTTACTCTCGAAACCCCAGATTCCCTTTCTGATATGGGTCGTAAACAAACATCCATATTTTCTGGCAGAGTCTGTGTAGTAATTTCAAGCTTGACATGTTTGAAATTAGTTCTACAGCGACCGCTCAGCGTCTGCGTTAGACAGTGTCTTCTTTTTATTTATTTTTTTTCATCCCTGTTTGCTTTTGTTTACTCATTTGCCATTTATTCCTTGTAAACAAGATTGTTTGTGTCAATGAGGAAGACCCTAAAGGCTGACCTGAGACACCTCAAATCTGCTCCCATTTCATTGTGTTTTGAAGGGGGTCGTTTGAAGGTTTTAATTAAAATGCTAGTGCAATTCACTTGCCCAATTAGTCTAAGCTCACACAGGTGTAATTACAGTGGGGTTGCAGTCTCAGCTGATGAGAAGAGTGAGCAATCACTTCAGAAATCATAGGCTTTTCATGCACTGGTAATTGATAGCACAAAGCTTTTCACATACTACAAATCCATAATTACAGGAGACGTGTTGTGCTCCGTGATCCACTATGGTGGCAGGAATCAACGTTTCTTGGACTGTCTTCTCTGGAATTTGCATAAGAACAAATAACATTTCCCATAGTATCATCAACCAAGAGTCACTCTCAGAATAGGATGCTAAGCTACTTAACAAATAAACTCACATGCTACTATTGCCAGATATGTAATTACTCTCTGTTTGTAGTTTAGATTAAAGTTTGTTTCAGTTGAATTTCATAACTTGCTCTAAACTACAGTCCCCTATTATAGTGTTTTAAATGTTACATGACTCCTACATGATTGGACACTGACTATATTTAATACTGGTCAAATGGTTATCCCTTTGTATTAATCTGAATAGTTAGAGAGGGGGCAATAATTAATAATAATAAACATTGCAGTAAAAATGGGCTCCAGTTTGTTAATGTACAGTTACAAAATACATTTCTAGGAGGCCAAAGAGTCTTTAAGTACAAATTAGATGTACAGTACCCAAAAAAATGAAACTCATTACATAATTTTTATGAATAAGTCTCTTAGATTAGTTTTATGCTTGTGATGATGTGTCCTTCAGTAGCAATGGGGAGTGTTTATGGCTTTTTTCCACTTTGTTGCTTGGCTATATATATATATATATATATGTGTGTGTGTGTGTGTGTGTGTCTGTGTGTGTGGATGACTGGGTTGGATACTGCACAGATGAACAACCAGACAGCAGTGACCATCATGAAATGATGATTAGGCCTAGGAAGTTTGGAGTATTAGTCAAAGCCTGAGTTGGTCACTGTAGACCTAGGCTTTGATGAGTTTGCACTCTAATCTGATTACTCTGAGAAGCAGAGAAAGTCAACAACAACCACACACAGCATATTAAAAATAAACAACTGAAAATACTCAGTGGTGCTGAGGCAGAAAATCAAACCATTAAACCAAAGTGATGGACAGGGCTTTGGAGAATGGACTTTGAAAACCAATTAATGCTTATACCTGGAACATTTGGGGCCTGGAGTGGAGTAAGAGCCCAGGAAGACTGGGAGGCAGGACCAGGACTGAATGAATGGCTGGGGAAGAACAGATGGAGCTGGAGATGGGGCAGAGGGAGAGAGACGGAGGTGTCCAAAGCTTATTGAGATGTCTGTCCAGGCCATTTTGTCCCTCTATTGGCAATATAATGAATCCTCGCTGACGGCCCTGTGCCACATACGCAGCTTTCCCAGCATGCAGTTCAGCTGTGGTAGCACCCAGCATGTGTGAGACTCTGGCAGAGATAGCCCGACAATGATCATCTCCTAATGCCACAGCCAATCACAGCTATCCATGCTTGCCTCGAAGCCTGATCTCCGGGATCCGTGAGCAAACAGTACGTGGTGTGAGGCGGCATTGCCGCAGTTACGCTGACAGCTGCAATTACTGCCTCGAAATGATCAAATCAATTTAGGTGTGTTTATCCAGGGCCTGCCGAAGACTTGCGTTTACGTCAGAAAGCGAGGAGAGAGGATGAGTAGAGGCTTAACGGTAGACATGCCGCGGACCCATGCTAACCTGCACTATTACGACTTTTTACACTTCCACTGCTTCCTTTCTGACAGCCTCATATATCACTGAATCAATGATTCAACCCTTGTTCTACACTAGGATTCTTGTGGATTACTCATAAAGTCTTTATTTGAATCAGATCTGATGCCTTGTGGGTAGTGGTGGGGCATTAGGGGCAATGTTTTGTTTAGTTTCTTTTTTCTTCTGGTGTGTGTGTGTGTTCATGTTCCTATCCTGTCCATTAAAAACAGGGTCTTAGATGAGTTTCTTATTTTGACCTAACCACTGTAATGATCAGTCTTAACCAGATCGCCTTGTCATTGATATGAACCACTGAATAGCACACTTTACTTTATTAAATATAAGGGAGAGTGTGAGGGAGGAAGCGAGTTTCAAGCCAATTTCACAAGATGTTTCTCATCTAAAAGAGAAGCCCCCTAGCCACATTCAGAAAAAAAAAAAATATGCACAAGATGTTCCTTCGCATCAAAACAACGTTAGAAGCTAAATGTGGTCAGAATATATTGGCATCTATAGACATGAAAATATGCATTAGAGCAGAACTGGTAAATACCTGATTTATCTTATATTTAAACAGAAACAGCTCATACAGAGTCCTTCAATTTCATAATTATAAACCTATCAAACATATCTAATCTTAACATCTCTGATTAGTTCATTTTCTTTCATAACTCAATTATCATAATTAGCTTAATCTGCATTCTTTTACATGTAAATATAAACCTATATCACTGACAATCAGTCCATTTCAAAGAGAAGCTGTAAAGAAAATCAGAAGCAGCACATGAAAAATTTAGATCCATCTATAACAAAGTCAGGTGTAGCCTGTGGATGTTAGGCTACTTAGCTCCCTACTGTGTAGACATAATGACGGTGCTTGAAGAAATGCTGCTGTAAATGATGGATTATAACTACAGATAAGCTCACTGGGTGATGGTAGTTGTGCCACTCATAATTAATGCTGCTGGGCCTTATTAATCTGATTTCATGGAAACAGTTGGGATTTTCCCTCAGTCACTATCCCACGTTTGTTCAGACAGTAGGTATTTGTTAAAGGATGGCTATATACACAGAAGGCTGACAGAAATGTGCTCTATTACTTTTTGTGGCCTCTGCTGATTTGTGTCAATGAATGCAAGATTTGTCTTTGCTTTATAGTGTCCCTGTCCCCGACTCAAGTAGATAACTCCACAATGTCCAGACTTATCATTCAGTTTTTAAAATTAAGGCTTATCACTTTGAAAATTTCAGAAAATCCTATGAAACCAAGAGGTCATAAATGTCTTTTTGAGAGTGAAGAAGGAAAGTCTGGACCTGCTTATGGATCCTCAGAGGTTAGGGGGTTAAATCTTTATCTCAGATCCATCAACGAGGCTGGAAGTCTCCTCAATAAATAAACATTACTTTACAATTCCTGCAATGACAGCTCTGTTTAGAAGCTACATTTGGGAAATGGACCATTATTCCATCAGGGCACATCAAAAGGAGATGGTTAATTCATTAGACAGTTAAATCAATGCTGTGTATTAGCTTTATGAGACACGGCAGCACGGACAGGAGGAGGCTGTGGAGAGAAATAAGGAAAGGCAGACAGGTCATTCATGGAGACTTCATTTGACTGACAGGATCATGGGCAGGCAGGAGTGGAACAGAGGGACTGAGAAGAAAGAGTAGATGTAAAGGGGCTTTGCAATAAATCAACCACTCATAAACCGCCCCCCAACGCACACAGGTAGGACTTGAGAGACAGAAGCCTAAAGCAGAATATTGACATGTAAATATATATATATATATATATGTGTGTGTGTGTGTGTGTGTGTGTGTGTGTGCTTGGTTTTAGCTGTTTGAAGGCTTGGCAGCTTGGTGGCAAACTGGAGAAAATGTTTTTTTTTTTTTTTTTTTTGCTAATCAGGCGGCTAGGTAAACAGCGCACAAGACTGACAGCCTCAGCTAGGGGAATATAATCGACGTGGCTTAAGGGCTCAGGCTTTTCAGACGATACAATTTGCAGAGAGCAATGGTGTAAATCACAATTAAATCTGAGAGCGTGGAGGCCCAATGACGCCCCACTTCAGGGAGCCGAGGCCCATGCTCGGAATATATTGATGGGATTTTACAGCGGGGCGAGGTGTGTTTGGGAGGGGCTTTCAGGGTGGATGGTGGCTTGCAGGGAGGAAAAAAAAAGAAGTGAACACGGACGACTGCCAAACTTCTGTTTCCCCTGGCAACGGACCCACAGAGGCGAGAAGAGGTACTCGAAGCTGGCGCGGCGGAAAGTGTTTAATGATGGGGTTTCCACCATTCCAGCGAAATCAGAGAGATGCCCACTTCACTTCGCCTTGGAGGTGAAGACCGAGTGCCATGTCATGCTGCCAGCAGATGCTGTGAGAATAAATTGGGTTGGCACACTGGCGGACGTCAAAAAACGCTGCATTAGTGTGTGTTTGGACGTATGGCAGTGTCAGTAGACACCAGCAGCTCTAGGTGTTCGGGTCTGGCAGTGACAGGATGGCCTGTTGTTTTTGCTCTGGGTGACATTTAGCAACTGTAGCAATGAGATGCTATCAGCTGCAGAGAATGTCATAGGTGTTTTGAGCAAGAACTTCTGCTTTTCCTCGCTAAGCAGAAAAATGTAAACTGCAAGAGTCAAACAGATGTACACCCTAACATTTGGGACACCTAGCACTTTTTTTTTGACATAATTTAAGACATTAGAGACTAAGCATCTATATAGTGTAGGAAACAATGACATTGTGGCATTTTTTTTAAAAACCATCATTGAGAATAATGTCAAAACTCATGTATTTCATTCCCTTGTAGTGTTGTCAGCACTCCCACTTCATGCCAACAGGGTTTCAGTGTTTGCCTTTTACAGCAGTCCGGGTAAGAAAATGCTCAAATCCATATATACTGAAACCTGAACATAATTAATGGAGTTTAATATACTGGCAGTCCTCAAGGTGCATTTTTGAATATTTTACTAATAGACCATTACCAGAATTTGTACCATGTGTACAAGATATAATTTGCATTCATTGGATGGGTACCATTTATATTTGTGAAAGTGCATGTGAATTTCTGGCAATCCAGCATGAATAGTCAGCTGTAAATTTCCCTTAACCCTAACACCTCACCTTAAACTTAAACAAAAACTTTACCTGAACCCTAACCACAACCTTAAACATATCATGTCTTTGCTTGGCAAAAGGGGGTTCCAGCTTCAGATCTCACAATGTGCATGGTCCGTATTTAGTGAAACAGCACCACAAGTGAATTGGAAATTTGCTTGTTGATTGTATTCATTCATTTATTCATTCATTATCTGTAAGCGCTTATCCAATTCAGGGTCGCGGTGGGTCCAGAGCCTACCTGGAATCATTGGGCGCAAGGCGGGAATACACCCTCGAGGGGGCGCCAGTCCTTCACAGGGCAACACACACATTCACTCACACCTACGGACACTTTTGAGTCGCCAATCCACCTACCAACGTGTGTTTTTGGACTGTGGGAGGAAACCAGAGCACCCGGAGGAAACCCACGCGGACACGGGGAGAACACACCAACTCCTCACAGACACCAACTCCTCACAGACAGTCACCCGGAGCGGGAATCGAACCCACAACCCCCAGGTCCCTGGAGCTGTGTGACTGCGACACTACCTGCTGTGCCACCGTGCCAAAAGTGACAGTGAAGATCATATATTCAAATTTAAAGTGAATATAAGTCTCTAATTTACCAATTAATTTTTTTTATATATACTGCACTTTTCACATTTTATCAGAAAGCAGTTTTACAGAGATCTGGCTCCAAGCCTCCTTTGAACAAAGTGTTAGTAAGTGATTTTGTAGACACAAGCAACCTATCCTGAAACCAATGAATGAAAATGATCAAGTCTGAACTCACATGACAAAAAGCATGAAGGATATCAGTGCCCAGGTAAATTCCTGATGCTATTTTCTCCCTCACAACATCTGACAGATTTAAAATCCCATTACCCCTGCATTGTCTACTCGCACAGGGGGAAGAAGTAGTTTTGATTGAAAGTTGACCGTGGGTCGAGGGACACTAATAGGCTTTGAAGTGCCGCTGTGTATAATTGTGTCCCTACCGAATAAACAGGAGGCTAAGTACACATAATTGAATCCACCAACACTCTCCACACACTGAATATTTCATTACGGGCCGAGAGTGGAGTACAGGGGGCTGCCGTCGCCGGTGACTGACACATTCCTGTTCATCCATTATACAGCGTGTTCCACTTAGGGCCAGTCTTTCACCGGCACACGGAATACCAATCCGCGTGCCTTCCTTTTTAATAACCTCCGTTTGATAATCACGCTTGATCAGGCCGAGGCATTTAGACCTGTCGGTGACTCATTAAATTGAGATGAAAACAAGTTCAAGCCCTGTTTGACATCTAGGATTCCTGCAAGCTTGGAAGTTAAGTTTGACGGCTGCATTCTGAGTGACTGTAGCTGGAGAATAATAAACCCTGTCTGGACAGTGGGGACTTTGGGACTTAGAAAGACATTTGCATATTTAAGTCATATTCATTATTCATGTTAATTTTCCCCATAATTATATGCATTTGCTGTTCACTTATAGACTTCTAGCTTGCACCATTTGATCTGATAGACGTGTACAGTTTCAAACTGTCATGTCTTTTCTCATGACACCTTTTACCTTTTGGATAAGCCCAGACCACAGTGGATAAGAGATTACTTGAGTGGTGGATCTTTCTCAGTTCGCTGACCCTAAGGTAATGGGTTGTATTCAGCACAGTCATTATACTCGGGTATTTATACACGCTGAGACTGGAAAACCCACCATACATATGCAGCCAAGCATACCTCTGCGGTCAGAAACCACAGAAAGTACCCGAAAGGCAGGGCCACAAGAGAAGGGTTTCTACTAAAGTGTCCAGCTCGAGTAGCCTGCCAAGAAAATACATTGTATCTACAACCATACAATCGGTGCAGTAGGTTCGGGTGAGATTTAACTTTTCTGAAAATTAATGGTGATGTGAAGCTTCTGCTGGAGACATAAAGGATTTATCCTTGAGCACATAAAAGAACGCTGGGCAGATCTGCTTGGAAGCATATTGTTTTGTGGCAGAAACAAAGGAGGGTAGCTTTTTAATGGAACCGTTTTGACGCCTCTCAATTTGGCCAAGGGTCCCTCTCTTCTTTTTAACCATCTAACAAAACAGTTTAAAGATGGTTGTTATTTCCGAGGGAGAGTGGCACCGTGCTTTGATTTATCCGGCTCTAGTCCCTGGGATAAAGTGTGAAGGCCTGACGCCTCCCCCCTGTCTGGATCTCACTCCTAATGAGCCGAGCGCTTTGTTCCGAAAAGATGGAGAGAAAGAGGGTGAAAGAGTGGGAAAGAACAGTGGAAAACAGGCATGACTATATATGGAGAGAGAAATACAGAGAAAGCGAGAGAGATACTGAGAGTGAGAGAGAAGTGAGATGCTGATGCCACACTGATGCAATGTGTATTTATGAAGCTAGAGAGAAAGAAGTAAAAAAAAAAACACAGTTTTTCGGTGAGTGTTTGAAGTTAGCCCCACCGGCACAAGAGCAGAGTCCATGAGAGCAAAGGGAGAGAATGAAATAATCAAAAAAGGGGTTCCGATTACAGGAAGTTTAGTTTCAGAAATATGATATCATGTATAATTTGTCCTCCCGCATGTTTACCCCTGGCTAAGGAGATTTCCATTCGGCACACGTTTGATTGTTATATGATTGTAATGAATGAAAATACATGAGCTGCTGAAGGATTCATTGTACATTCCATTAATGCAGCACAGAGTCAGTGAATCAAAAATGACTGCCGTTTGCCTTTCATTTTGTACTGGATTTCCGAGGATGAAATGTATTTCTTTAAATGTGTGACAGAGCTGGCAGGTTGCCTGCACACTGAAAGTAGTTAAAACCCAAAAAGATGGATTGAATCTTCAAAAATGAGGCAATATAATTTTCAAACAGGGATGGGAAAACCATTGGATTGTGCTTAAACGATGAAATGCTGGAAATGCAATCCTTTAGCCTGAAATTGACGCTGGGGAAAAAGCCCATGTCTCTAAACTGTCAGAAAGACTTTGTATTTGTCATAACAACTGACATAAGCTGGTGGTAAAGTGGGATTGGTCTACTGGACCAGCAAACACATCGGACACCAAATTTGTCTATTACTGAAATCCATCCTATCTACTCATGCTTTGGAGTGATGTTTCAGTGGATGCACCATTAAACATGTACATGCATTCACAGTAGTTGCATTCCTTGTAGTTAACATGACTTGCGTAAGCCACAGTCTCCAACTGTACACCCACATGGTGGAGTTACAAAGGCATTGTCTTCTCATAAAGTAGCCAGAGAGTTTATTGATTACTTTAAAATGTGGAGCCTTGTTTTAAAAAAAACACTCTGCATTCATTATTGTGATATTATGCAAAATATACTAAATACGTTTTCTTTTTTCAGTCTTACTCTGCTTCACATCAGGATGTGTCACCTTGTTCCTGGCATTGAGAAAATAGCTGGAAAAGAGTCGACTGTGATTTCCTAGCTGAATGACTTCCACAATGACTAAAGGGTGATGATTTTTATTTTTTTGAAGAGGAGGGTGGTGTGTGTATGATGCTTGCGGAGCTGTTGACAGGTGATGTATTTGGGGTGAGATTATGTCCTCTGGCACCTGGATAATCTTGCATTAGCGGTGATTAAACTCACAGGGGTCCTCTTTGTTCCCTCGACAGGTGCCCATGTCACGCCTGATAGGTTTCGGGGGAAAATGCAAGGAGCCAGCGGGTCCCGGCTGTTGGTCCGTTTTCTTCAGTGCAAAACCAGCCCAGGGTTCTTGTCTGAACGCCTGTGAGTGAAAATGAAATTAGCGGGATGTGGCAGAAACCTGCAGTGTCTCTGAGCCTGGTAGAGGGCAGGGACTTTTATGACGCTTATCCGCTTAGGAATGAGATCTTTTAGGGCACTTTCTTACTTATCATGGACTCTTTTAGCCTCCTTAAACTCCAGGATGATTAATATGATATTAATGTTTTGAACTTTAGAAGCTGAACTTTCTGCTGTGTATCAGGTTACATAGAGGTCGATGATAATGGATCTGAACAGACTTTACTCACTTGATTTAAATGTTGTCACAAATGTTGTCATTAATGTGAGTCACAAATGTGAGTCATTACTGTACCCATCATTAGTCTGTATTGCAGATTAGTCTTTTCAAAACACTTGCTTTTATGTTTGAAAAAAATCTAAAAATATATTTTTATGCCCCCAAAAATCAGTCTTAGAAGCTGGTTGTGAGTGACCGAGTGCCCTGTCTATGGTGTGTTTCTGCCATGTGCCAAGTGAATATGCGAAGGCACCAGACCAACCACAGCTCTGATCAAGATAATGGTTTTAAGAAAAATGAAGGAATGAATGAATATGTTATAGATGATTTTCCAGGAACAACTACCTTTTAATCTGATTTGCAGATTTGTAATGTGCTGTTTCATGTATTTATTTCACATGCCAATGAGGTGTGGGTTCCACTGTCCACTAAAATGTGCCGATTTCAAAGACTTCCAGATCAGCATTTAGATTAAGGTTGATTTAAATGAGGAAAATCAGCATTCTCAAACTTGACTTTCTCAATCGTGAAACTCCATTGTTATTTGGGGGTAATGTGGATTTACCACAGGATATATTTCAAGCAACATATGATACAAAATACACCTCTTAAAACTGTATTTGTTTACCACAATAACCAAAACACAAGCCTGGATTTATATGACCAATGGCTCAGAGGTCATTGCTCAGACGGTAATGTAAACTTTCTTCAGGCATTTTCCGCAAAAAAGCTGAGCGCATCTGACCCAGACATAAGTCCGGTCTGTCAGAAGGAAAAGCCAGAAAAACAAAGTGTGCGTTCAGATGCTGGCTCGAACTCTGACCTCTATCCGTGCGCTGTGCGGCTGGCAGCTGGCACGTTTGACTCTCTAATTTTGTTCCAGGTTTTGTTTCCTGTCTTCTCACTGCTTCTGTATTCTGTTGGTGTGCAGGTGTGCTGAATTCCATATGATCTATTCTCTTATTTCACATTTCCGACTCCTCAAATTCACACACACACACAAACACACACACACACACACACACACACACACACACACACACGTTTAGCTACATGCCCCAGCCATAGGCTTGGCAGAACTTTTGGGAGGTTTAACCTTTTTCGGAGTTTGTGAAAGGCACCTCCACAGCCGGTGGCAAAAGTTATTTAAATTTGGACAGATGGAATTTGTTTCTCTCCTTTTCCCCCCCTTGCTCTCTCTTTTATTTCTGTTCTTCATCACACCTCCTCCCCTCTTTCCTTGATCTATTAGTCATGCATAGTGAGGGGGAGGGGGAGGTGAGGGTCTTTGCTGTTGTTGGCAAAAAGACAAAAGTGCCAGAAGTTTCCTTTCGGAATGTGTCTTAAATAAAGGGCATCGCGGAAGGCCACATGGGCATCGCATACGAATGAAACATAATTAAGCGTTGTCTCATTTTTGGCTCTTGCTCTTTGCTCCGGTGCTGGCTGTTAACCTCCTGCTGAAGCAGAGCTGAGCGTCTGTATAAGAAAGCAAACACTTCATGTTCTGTCTGTCTACTGAGTCATTTTGTTCTTTCCATTTTTTTCCTTTCTTATTTGGGGCAGCAATGGTATGTGCAATGTCTGTTTGAGCTTTTAGTTCGCCTTAAGGGGTCCTTAACTGTTATTTTCAAACCTGCAGGAGTGCTCTAGAAGATTATGAATGTCTCCTCTGATTTGGTTTCTCTGAGGGGCTTAACCCTTCATGGAACCAGTGTCATATTTATACAGTGGAACAATTTAGTCTCCCTTTGCACTCAGAGCTTTGACTCTCTGACAGTAAAATAGAAACTAGATGAGTCATATAATATTTCTGTTAATAACAGCTTAAAATAAGGCTTTAGCTTTGTACTGGGCCATAAACCTAATGTGGCTGACACTAATCAAAGCTTAAACTGATTAGGCAATTAGAATCAAAGTGTGTCTCATTTGCCAGAAACCTGTTAAACCCATTAAATAACCCCTAATAGGTTAGATTATGGATAACAACTGTGTTACTGCCACACAGTTTAAAGGTCCATGTTTCTGTTTTCTCTGTGGGTCACTGGTGAGCAGTGTGGTATGTGGGTTTCCTCCAGATGTCCGGGTTTCCTCTCACATTCTTTGTTTGTAATTGAATTTACTATGCAAATGTTTCCAATATTGTGAGGGTGTGATGCATTTTGATGCAGTAGCTTAACATTTAATTGAATCGCTTGTGTACAAAGAAGAAAATTCCAAAAAATTCCATCAATATTATTTCCACTTTTCTGTTTAGTTCAGTGTAATTGCAGGATGTTTTCTTCATGTTTTTTTTTTCTTTTTTTTCTTTTAAGAAAGTTATATTATTACAAAATCATATGATATATAGTGAAAATAAATGCTGATTTCCTGATAACACATCTCAATAAGCAAAGGACTCCAAGTCATGGTGACGCCATCTTCCTTTTTTTGTTAGAAAGTTTCATGGTGTCCCAAAGTTTACCCCTGTATTTATACCCTCTCCCTTCATTAGAAGTGACCTCCACATCTCTCAGTGTGACTTTATAGGGAGTGACTCTCCCTAATGGAGTGTTAGTTGTGAGGGACTGGTTTGAAGAGAGGCTGTGAGACAATATATTCAGGCTCAGAACTTGGTACTAACAACTAAGACTTCACAGAGACTAAGAATAAGCTCAGGGTATAAATAGGGGTGGTGATCTGTCGCAGGAATGAGTCACGTTAATTGTGAGTGGGAGGAGCCAGACTGGAACTGAAGTCAAAGTGGACAAATCTCAGATGACATTGTGCATGTGCTGAAATTCAAATAAGTCCTTTCTTTAAATATATTTCTTTATATACGAGGCTAAATTATCTCAATCAGTGTGTGTGCAATGCTGAATATGTTCATGGTGTAATTGGAAAATTTGTTTCCTAAACAAATATAGCAATTAGCCTTTAGCAATCAAGGAAAAACACAAAATAATGATCTTGATGGCTGAAGGTGATCCCGACAGCAGACGCTAGCTGCCCATAGAGATTCCACTCACTCAGCGTGAACAAAGAGCCAAGCTGTGCAGTCCATTATAAACACTATTAAACTCTACGTGAGCAAATGTATTCATGAGAAAGCCGGATGATGAGGTGAAGTGCCTCAAAATTCGTGAGCCTGATCACGTTCCCGGGGGGGATTGGCTGCCAATGAACTTGATTACGGCAACCTTAGATATGCACCACTCGTACACCTCTCTCTAATGCCTGCTCACTTTCCTCTGGCCTTTTATCCTCTGTCGCAGGTCCTGGACGCGCGTCCGCTGAGCTGATAGAGTTTTCAGGCCATGATTCGTCTCTGTTCCTCTGAGCCACCGCCGATAATCGTGCTCTACACAGAATTTATTGCGCATCTGGTTGCGAAAACACCCAATTAGAGTTCCTCTCTCTGGCGCTCAGTCAAATCAGAGTGCCTGCTGAACCAAAACCCAGCATATGGTGGAGCTATATGTGGGTTTGGCTGTGTATTTGTGTGAGGGTGCGTGTTAATTGTATACACATTAACATACCATCAAAATCATCACGTCCTAAGTCAGAGCTTAATCAACCACACTTGGATTCATCCTCGAGGCACACACATTCTCACAAACGTGCGTACACAAACTCGGGGAATAAATGCCTCTCATTACACGTCGGAGATGAATAAATAAATAAATAAATAAATAAATAAATAAATAAAAATATCTGGTCCACAATTTTAAAATAGTCACTACCATGTTCTTTGCAGAACAATAGGTTGTTGAACAAAACTCAGTGTACCCAAAACGTACAGTATTTTCATGGTGGAATACAAAATACTCATGCATGTCCTTGAAAAAAGTTGCCATTGCAAAATATTTATGTGTCTTTTAGCATTAACGGAAGTGCAAGTTAAATTTATTATGAACACTAATCCACTGAACTTCACACAGGTAACAATCTGAAAGATCATTTTCCTCTTCAGTTGGAGAGCAAAACATGTGTCTCTGAAGATTATTAATTTATGGTTTTTACTATGCATGGTAGTCTTATCTTACATTTGTGGATGCAGCCATGAAGATGTGCAATTGCTCTTTGAGGAATAATGTTCTTAACCTGTTGTATTATTCATTGATGCATTTCTGGAGTAAGCTGTGATCCTTGACACCCAATTGCTCATAAAAGACGTGGGCTTTCCTGGATTCTCTTTGCACACTGAAATATCTTAACCGAGCTGAAAGCTCTTTATTGAGTATGGTTTAGCGTCATTTTCATTTTTTTCTTTAAATTATGTTCTTTTTCATTATTTTAAATATTATCTTAGGTTACTTAGGTGACATTCACGATTCTTGAAAAAAAAAAAAACTTCATCATTTGCTGGCTCTCCAATCTGTTTTCATGCTGGAAATAAGTGTGATGAGTTTATGAAGACCCAGTGTCTGTAAAAGAGCGAAAAAACAAATGGTCACTGTCCAGTATGCTAGGCTTTCTCTCTCTCTCTCTCTCTTTCTCTCTCTCTCTCTCTCTCTCTCTGCTCATGGCAGAGGCATCTGGTGTATTTGTAGACAACAAAGAGAACTTCAAAGGTTGAAAAGCATAAACTGAAATAAGGATATTGTTTGTGACTGCTCCATAGGTAGGTAATGTAGACATATTTTTGTGATTTGGGATCACTTAAGGTGGAAATGTCTGCAAACTCCCGGAAATGGCTAACATAATTACCCAAAGTGATACAAAGCTAAACAGCTTGTGTTCCAACTTCATGTTTGTGGTAATTCAGACAGTGAATAACAACTTACAGATAAGTTAAACGTAAACTTCCACGTACAAACAACAGTCATTTTGTTTCCCCTCAAACACACCATTCCACTTTAAAAGACGCAGAGCTTCTTAATGTAAACAACCACAGAGAACTGCATTTACCCAGAATTGAAGACGTTCCCTTTAATTATTAAATTAGTTATTTGTTCTGTTTCTTGTTTTATTGAAACAGATTGATTATGCGTTTTATATACTAGCTCGGCTACATTGTAAATGAGGGTCACCCTCAAAGTTGATAAGGTAAATATTAAATATGTATTTTGCACTGTTTACATATATATACAGGTCAAAGTGAGTTTACAAACCTCTGCTGAACTCTTAAGTTTCAAATGAAGTTGGTATAATTTCCACTTTCTTTCACAAAGCCACACAGACATTGACTTTAGGGGGAAAATTCAAAATAAAAATTTCAATACAAGTAACAAGGAACATGGCCCCTATTAAATGTTTAATGCTCACAACCTTTGTAGTTGAATAAGAGTTAGCAAGGTTTTGTCACGTCAAAGAACACAGTGTGCACCGTAGAGCTGTGCTTTGCCTCTGTGTTCATAGATCTCCATGATGAGCCTGCCTGGACCAAACTGTCTTATCTTTATTGGAATGAGTGTAGGAACGAAGGCAGGCTCCAAATAGTGATGCACAATCTGGACTCATCAATCAACTCCCACCTCTCAGCCCACTGAGGATGTGTGTGTGACAGAGCTAAATCACAATATGCTAACAACAGGAGTGCTAGCATATGGTGCCAGAGAGTTGCTAATACTCACCGTAGGAAATGAATTGGATACGCGTTGTTTTTTAGCTGTGGCTTCTGTACACAACTAAAGTGTATCAGCTTTTACCATCATAGCAGCCTTGAGGTGATCAATCTCTGTGTTACCTAAATGCACTGCGAAAATGACAATCATCAACTTTACTGAAATTCCTTCATTTTTAAATTCCAAAACACAGGATGGTTGTTTACTAGCTGAAGCATATTTTCATTAATTCCTAAGGACAAAACACTTCCATTATTTATGCCCCACTTAGAGCAGTGTTAGTTACAACACTCTAAGCTTTTATAATGTTTTTTTTTTCCTTGATTCACACCTCTGTAAAAGCAGGCTCTTAAGTGTTCTCATACTGGAGCTGTATTTAATTAAGCCTGCCCCTCACAGAGAGGAGCTGTCACATTAGAACAATGTTTGATTGAGTTTTGTATATTTAGCAGAGACGGCTGTATATCCAAGGCTTTGAATGCATTGCAAATGAGTGGCTCATGGGTTTTTCAAAAGGGACGAGCAGAGAGCAAACACAAATTCCTCTCTCTCTCTCTCTCTCTCTCGCTCTCTCTCTCTTCTCACAGAGTTACAGCACATAAAAAATGCACACACATACACACACACCTCACAAGTATGGGACCATTTGCTCTCTTTTGAAATCTGAAATTCAATCACAAGTGAAATCTAAATTTCTAAAGAGAGAAATATGTAAGTTAGAAAAAAAACTTGCCATAAACATTCATCAGTGTCTTTCTTAGTAGAAAGTGCTAGATTTGTCTAAATAATTACTTCTATGTGAAATAGAACTTAAAATACACATTGCATATTCATAGCTGTACTTCTGGAATTCCAGGCTAACCTACTGTAAACACTCAGACATACATAAAGGGTTTAATGAAAAGACTTTGTTTTTCTCAATCTGATTCAATCAATTGTTTTTCTCCCATTCAGAAAAAAAAGCACATTCTAGTGCAGCCTTGTGTTTCGTTCATTTTCCTCTGGAGCATTGTGTCAGATCATTGGGTCTTAAACTGATTGAGCGTAATTTCCTCAAAATATTCAAGCCTGTGTCTAAAACTGAATGCCAAATTTCAGCGACAGTGCCTCTAATGAAATGGCCTCTTTTAATCACTTATTATTCATAATGAAGGATTCAACTTATGTTTAATTCCACCGGGATCATTAAACGCAATAAATAATTCAACAAGTCTGCTGAAAAGTCCTTTAAATCACTTTAATTGATTCAAATGGATCTGAGACGAGACACTTAAGAGCACTCTGCCTGTTTCAGACTGGGAAATAGTGTTTACTGCCGTTGCCAGCAGAAATTTGACGAGGATAAAATATTTTGTCTCTATTTTGCTAATAAGCGCATCATTTGAACACATCGGTATCTATGTCTGTGCTTTTTGACTTGGCTCATTTTTGCTAACCAAGTGCTGTGGGTATTGTTCTTTTGATTGTGTCTGTTTCGTTTAATGGTGGAATCAATGAAGTTCAATTAAACAACATTCCTTTTTTTTCTTAACTTTCTTAGAGCAGGTTTGGTTAGATTAAAATGCCATTCAAGTTCTAACTTGCACCAAAAAAACCTGACCTCCAAAGGGGCTTTTCATTTGACGGGAAAACAGCAACGTCTTCTCTCTAACCAAGGTGGAATCATCAATGTCAGATGAAGCTTCAGTGAAGTATCCAGTTCAAGGATATTAACTTTTAAAATATAAACTGCAATATGAAATGTCAAATTATAAGAAGAAGTTTATAATTAGAAGTTTTTTCAATAGTTTTTAATTGACCAATAAGATCAAGCAACAATGCATTGTACTCCCTCAAGTCTAAACAGTGCTGTTCAGAGTGGCCAGGTTCAGCACCTGTTTGTTTAAATGATAACGAGCCACTGTTCACACTGACACAAGCACTCAGCAACAAGGAGCAGATGCTGTTTTTCAGGGATTTTTGCTTGGTTCACTTTCTTCCCCATTCTCATTTTTACAGTTTCTATTCAGTGCTGTTATCGCTGCTCTAGTTATTTTTGTTTGACTCCTTTTAACCTCATCTTTGTGCTCTCAAAAGCTCCAGTAAGCAAACCTGGATCAAAATGCAGCCATGAACTCAGCTTTGATCTGGACCAAGGGACCTAAACTAAACACCCAATAAACTAAATATTTCATCCTTCCAGAAAATAACACAATGTCTGACATTTTTAGACAGTTTAGGCATTTAAACACTTGTATTTACAAAAGTGACAAACTAGTGTCAAACTCATTAGCACACTTCCCCCTCACAGCTGGGTCTTTCTAGAGTTGCAGCACTTAGAGCAGTAAACTGGAAACTGGAGGGATCCGGAGACTTGTGGCTAAAGACCTCTTTGCACCTTTCAGAAATCAATCACGTTGATTTACAGCCTGCAAATTAGCAGGTAATGAATCTGCCTTTCCTGTTATCATGGTCTCCAATGTTTTTTTTCACAAATCAAAAGAAAATCCTTATTAGCCCCTCTTTTTACATGAATCTCCTCTCTGAATTCTTTTGCTGTGATTTTTTTTCTTCGTCACTGACTCAGGGGATCAAGAGGGGGCTCAAGTCGCACTTAAAAGAGAGCGAGAAAGCATTAAAATTGTTTTAATTGAGGCATGCGAAATGTGCCGAGATATCAAATGAAGAAGAAAGAGAAAGTTGGTCTTAAGGGGTTTCTACTCAAGGACACTGCTCCTCTTTTGATCAGTGCAGTCGTCCTGAGCTTTTGAAATGTCAACCAGCAAGGACACAGGTGTGTGTATGTGTGTGCATGCATATGTGTGTGTGTATGTGACATAAAGAGTGAGAGAGAGAGAGAGAGAGAGAGAGAGAGAGAGAGAGAGAGAGAGAGAGGCAGAATGAAATATGCTGAGGTGAAAAAGATTCCTCAGGAACCACACTCTTTTAAAACCCGATAAACCTATGCCTACACCACGCTGCACGCTCGTGTGTTGTGTTGCCATCCCCGAAGATCTTTAACTTTATTTGGTGCTCATCATTTGCATATAAACTACTTCATTAGGTATGCTCGACTGTTTCTGCCATGCTGAAGCTTATCAAATTAAGAACAGATAAATAAGTGAAGAAGAAAAAAAAGCTGACTGGAATATAAAACAATCTGAGGGTTCAGCTCAAGAATTGACCTTCTGATTGAAGTCTCAAAACCTCTGAGTGAGGTGTCCCGAGTGTGTGTTTGACTTGGGAGCATACCCCCCCTCGACCTTCTGTGTTTGTTGTTCATGAAGCACTAACATCCGGCATATGCCTCCTTGTGGCGGGAGAGCATTTTCTCTAAATGGAAGGTGAATGAAGAAGGTAATGGACTCAGACGTGATGCTAACTCAGGTTCACCTGTTTGTCTGCACCTTAACAAACAAGAGGTTCTTCATGTAACAGCAATGGTTACACATAAAGAAGCATGACAACACAAAGGCCCATCTGAACACTTATAATCTGAATGAGAATCACTTGATATCACCAAGTATATTATGCATACAAGGCATTTGTCTTGACAACAATATTAACAACGATGTGTTTAATACTCGAAAAATGACTATATGTCCTTAGAAGGAGATCAGCGGACCTGTGAAAAAGGCGAATCGCACTAAGGAGGTAATTCTATTTAACCAGAAATGCAGAAATTGATTTAAACAAAGGGATGTTGTTTTTTCTTCAAAAGCTCTTTTATGATTCCTGTATACTGCCGGCTTAGTACACTGTAAAAAATGGGACTGGGTAAATTAATATTTAGTTAAAAACTAATAGTAACTTGAAATTAATAAAAAGACTTCATGTAGTTTGAAATCAAATTGAGCTTAATTCAACAAATTTGAACAAAGTATTAATTGCAATTTACACAGTTTTGGCTAAATAAAATTAGCTGTGATATGTTGAATAGAATTTATTCATATTTTATGAGTAACACCAAAGATCCAGAAAATGTAATAGATTTTACTCATTGGGAGGTCTTTAATTTTAATCATACACTTCCGCCCAAAGCATTTTGAAACTCGTGGACACCAGCATTGTTGGGTTCTGAACGTCCTCGGTCTTCCCAAAGTGAACAGCTTTTAAATTATTAACAGCAAAAGAACCATTTTTATCTAAAACTGTATTTTGTTTGAGGCGCTCTTAAATGTGGGGATACGCAGTTCTAAGCTCCGCATTTTTAAGGTGGATCGGTGTGTTTGAGGGGGGAAACGACAGTTGTTTGTATGTGGATGAAGTTTAACTTGTGTGTAAGTTTTTAATTCACTGATTGATTTACCAGAGACACTCATTTGTAACTCGAGGTGTTTAGTTTGTAGCACTGTCGCTAATGCAGTTAGCCGTCTCCGGAGTTTGGAGGCATTTCCACCTTAAGAGATCCGAAACCGCAAAACCATGGAGCAGGAATAGAGTAATCCTCATTTCTGTTCGTTGTTTTCAACGTTTGGAGTTCTTTTCTCTGTCTAAAACAACACCAGATGCCTCTGCTATGAGCAGGGAGAGAGAGACCGAGCGGGGAACTGAGGCGGTTTATTTACAAACACTGGTGCTTCGTAAAGACCGTTAAGACCGGTTTCGAGCACAGACTGGAGAGTTAGCTGAGGGTGAGGAACAACGTTTGATTAAAAAACAAAGTGTTTTTGTGATTACAATCCTGAATTACGGTTTTAAGAAGCTGATGTTGTGCTTTCTGTAGTTTGCATGTTGTTTCATGTGTCTGTTGACGGTGTAATGAAGCCATGACCCGACGCTCAGTCTCTGTGAGAGTACACTTTCAAACGGTCATTGCAGCTCTAGCGCACTCTCACTTCACACACAGAGCTGCGTTTGAACAGAGTTCAGCAAATTACAGCACACCACGAAATCAGAGGCAAAGATCCGTCTGTTTACTAAACATTTAACAGTTTACGTATTATGTTAGCATTCCATACTCAGTATATCAGAATGCATGTTTTCATAATATTGTGTAGGAACCTATTTGTTTTTATTTTTAATCTCTTTGTTTTTCTGCTAAGTTTTTTTTTTAAATCTATTTCCCAATCTCATTTTCTCTTCGCGCCATTTACCCGATGGTTTCTGTTAAAGTCAGATCACTCTGACACTTTTACTGCTGTGTTATTTCTGTGTCAGAAATGTGTTATATTCACTGTTTAATTTGCACTAATTTGTGTTTCGGACATTTTGTAGCGTTCGAAAACCGGCTGTAGCTGATATGGCTCGTAGTTTACTTTTTTGCTGTGAATCTGAATCTAAAACTAAATTCGAGCGTGACTTGAGGGCACTACTATAAACAATGTGATTAGTACTTATTAAAAGCAAGAAAAATTCCAATTCCAATCGTTTCTATAATATTTCATGACCTGTGTTTGCTCACTGTCTACAGTCTGGTTTAAATGAGTTGACTGTACAGCAAGGTTATGTCTGTTTATATTTTATGTGCATAATGAATTTGAAATACAAGAGATCATATTTTGTTAACAATTATACCCGGTCAATCTTATTAGGACTCAGGATGCACCTGAAAATAGATGAATAGAAAAGACCAACACTAAAACATTACACTTGCTTATAAAGTTAAAACTAATATTCATCTATTTGCAGGTGCCTGCTGAATCCTAATTAAACTGATCTGGTATAAGATGAGTGCAGTCTCAAAACATTGTTGAGATTTAAGTGAACCAGCAAGTTTTGAGCTTGCATCACATCCCAAAATATATTCTGCCTGTGATCCTTGATGTAGTTGTATCAATTTTCAATTTTTGTATGAATAAATGTTGCGAGAGTTGAATAAATGTTTACCTGGTATTATTCTTATGCATATTGACCTGTTGACTCGAACATGGCACAAAAAGGACAAATTAAGTAGATTTAACATAAAACAATTATGGCAACAAAGTGACACGTGATATTATTGAATAGATGTAAAGTTACTATAATTAGTAAATAGAAACAAGCTTTCTCCAGATACTTAGTACATGCTACTCAATGTTTGCCAGATATTTAGCAAATGTAAATCAATACTTGCAAGATATTTAGTAAATATTAGTTAAGTTTTCTCAGATAAATAGTCCTTTCCTTGTGAAATTAAGTTGTATTTACTCAATATTTTTGAGCTATATTAATTCGTATTCATGTTCATTCATAGGCATGTTATTACTAAATCCAACACATTTTAACTGTGCATTTTATTGACATTTACATAATCTTCTTGCTTAAATTTAGTTAATTTATTCAATGAATGTTACTTAAAAGTTGGAAAATTAGAATCTACTCATTAATATTACGTGTCACTTTGTTGCCATAATTTTTTTAAGTAACTAATGGGTCACATTTTTTACAGTGTAGATTTGATTATATCATGTATAACGGATGAAATAAATTAGTATTATCATACAGTATTTAAGACTAATCTTCATCACTCTGGACAACCATTGAGAGAAACTGCTCCCGGACTCTCCAGATTCTTTAAGACCATCTTCATTTTAGGTATGGAAAAAAAATTGCACTTTGGATTCACGTTAACTTGAAGTGCTTCCTTGCATGATGTTGTACCAGTATCTTTAAAGAACCTTTAAAACATAGTTTTACAAAAAAATAGATATCCACATTTGTTACAAGTCTGATACTACCTGTTTTTGCAAAGAGAGCACACAAACAATGCATGTGGTCTTCACACTTTCGTTGTGTCAGTGAGCTTAAATATTCATTCTCACGCGCCAGGCGAGACACCTCGCTGAGATGCAGGATCAAGGATGATCAAAAAATCGGGATAGCAGCTGTTGGTGTTGACTTCCTGTGGCTCTGTAGCTGACTTCCTGTACCTCTGGGACATCCCTTGCTCTGACTCTGGTGTTGATGTGCCGTTGAGTCTCTGGAGGGGAAGGCGAGGAATGAGACGAATTTGATTTTGGAAAGAGAGGAGGATCTTTCTGGCTTGCTGGCAGAGTAGTTTCACCTTCCTCTGCTGTACTGCACTTTTAAGGCTCCCTGATGTTTGGATTTTCAGGGTCTGATGTATGCACATTTGAAAATTTGTATGAGAGGTTTTCACAAGTCCCTTAATGTTAGTCTATGTCCAGTCGAGTTACTGAGGGTTGAGTCTGAGTTGAGTCTCAAGTCAATGTTCAAATGCAAATTTTGTCTTTAGTAGGGCATTTGAGTTTGGTCTTTGTATTATTTGCAGACATTGCATTGTAGAAAAATAAGTTCCTGCTAAAAAAAGATTTATTTTATACTTGAAATTGCAAATAGTTTAATTAAGGATGTTGATATCTCTTTATCCATCTATAAATCTATCTATCACATTTCCCTCTGATCTTATCTGCTTTGTACTGGCTTTTATCTTGACTAGCTTTAAATAAATAAAAGAGGGAACAACCCTAAAGGGCAACTGAAATTGTGTTATTTTAGCACTGAAAGAAAAACAACGCTAACTTAACAACATTAGCTTTAAGGCATTGCACAGCGAAGCAATGATAAGCAGTTGTGGAGTAGGGTTGTGTACTAATTGGATGTGTGATGTGATTGGCAGCTGTTTTTCTTCTGCAGTTTGAATCTTCTTTCACCTTTTCCCCATAAGCTTCAACATTCGCCTTTGATCCACTCAAAAGATTAACTGTGTTTGATTAATCGTTCGGATCAAATGACAAATCCACATGCGTCACCTATGATGCCTATGATGTGCTAATTAAAGGTCAAGGGAATAGGGAATAAAAAGGACAGAATGGAAATATTTCAGATGTTTCAAATGGCACATCCTGAGGCTTATGGGTTTTAAACCTTCCACCAGCACATAGTTACAAATGTCGCAGCTGTGTTTCAGAAATCTCTCTGCACTTCATCAAATCGTTGGTTTGTTTAATACCTTTTCCCAAAGCCAATCTGAAATGCTCTGAAGAGGTTTAACGGGATGGTCATTCTGAACAATTTCAGCCAATCATTTCTTAAAATAACTGTATATTTGACCCTGTGTCGTTTACCTGCCAATGAAAAGTTCTGATTGCTCCGCAATTTTGGTGAACACAGAGGATCAGAGGGGTCAGAAGCAGTCCAGCTGGTCACTGATCACCACTCTGAAAACATCATTGACCACTATTCATTTATTTCATTTCACATGTTAAAAATGGACAGTGAGTTGTTTGTTCTCACATCCAAATAAAACTTTCTGTATTTTGTGTGTTGAATATTTGCCCTTATTACAGTCTCCGTTATATGCAAAAGAACTTAAACCAGCGTTAGGGAACACAAAAGTATGGGAGTATGGAGGTAAATCTTAAAAGCCATTGATTTTGTTCCTTAATCTGGAGGGCATCTTTTTGTAATTTTCTCATACAATAACTTCACAACAACATTCAGAAGGTAATCCAGACTCTAGTAGCAACAGAGAGAACTGAGGTGAGGCTACAAACGTGAGAAGGTGGGACCTAAAGGACAATCAATGCAAGAATGTACACAATAAAGGGTAATTGCTGATAGCAAAAGCTGAATTTTTGGTGATTTAAAAATCGCAGATTTATTTTGATATACTTCGTCCCAAAAAGAGGACGTGTCTGTGGAAAATAAAGGATGTACGGTCACTAATTAAAGGCTCTTGGTGTTGCTCTTTAATCTGGAGGTGGTCTTTCCATATCTACCACACACAGTAACATCATGATGAAAGATGGAAGGGATGTGGATCTAAAAGGCCACTGTTTATCTGATGGGGACATTTTGGTGGGTTAAAAGCTATTGTACAGTTCTTAGGACTCCCATTTATCTAAATGATTTAATTCCTATTTCTGCTTTCTTATCTTAATTCATTAACTTATATCTACGCTCATTAAATACCTCTGGGAACAACTTGTCTTAAACGTCGGTTTTGATATTGGATTAAATGAAAGAAGAGTGGTCTCTGACTTTTACACCATGCCGAAGAAGCTTCCTCTTCACGTTTAATATATAATAGGCCCCAGTGCAGGCCTCTATAATGTTAAAGGGCTAAACCGGCAGCAGGGTTTTTTAATTTCCGATAATAGAGGCACTCAAGAGGGAGGTGAAGGAGCAGTATGTTGGTGTTTGTGTTTGGGGATCCTGCTGCTGAACCCTGTTTATGAAATTTTCTCCTCATTCCAAAGCAATGTAAATCCCTGGCGTTTGGTGTGACTGGCATTTCGTCGCATTTATGCTTTTTGAACCTGGATGCCAGCTCCAAATGCCATCCTCTCAGAAATAGTGCATATGAACCCTGGGTCCTTCCTAAGCCTTAAAACTTGTGTTAGGAACATCAGACGAGCTTATTTTTATTTTTTTTTTCCAAGAGTCTGTGAAAAGAATCTCAGATCGACACTTGAGTTTTCAAGCGCGGTTAATGACTGGCACTGTGAAGCTTCAAAGGTCATTTTCTGCTAATGATCGTGGCCTGAGGGGGAGACTTAACGCCTGCTGTAATTACCGTGGGTTATCAAGCCGCGCGCTCAACGCCATGACCTGCCACGCTCTCTCTTTAAACAACAAATGAAGAAATTAATCTATGCCTTTGTTCCCGCTGACTGCATTAAAACCATTATCAAAAATGGGGAACGCATCCGTGCACATGCACATACACACACAGACTCAGTAACACAGTTCAAAGAAGCACCAGGCTGTTGAATGCTGAGCACGACTTCAGGTTTCATTTGAGTGCAGGGCTTGGTTCTTGCCTTTCCACTAAAAAAAAAAAAACTCATTTCGTTTGATGGATGTCTGCAAAGTTGATTCTGTCCACTTATTCCCTTTGAGTTGGGCGTGGGAGGAAATATATAACATTGTCAGTTGTTTCCTAAATAGCCCTCCATAATTTATACCCCCCCACCCCCACCCCCAATCTAGAACCACTGGTCTTTGTTATGGACTGCAACCCAATCACTCACATTCTCTTTCACTTCAAAGAGCTTCAGGCCCCCATTCATCATATCGTTTTTAAATAAGCTCCATCTGATTTCATATTCCATTAGGGTAATTCAGGCATGTGTGTAGCAGTTTGTGTTTGTGTTTGTGTGTGTTTGGGTTTCCTAACCTGGATTGATTCATTTCAACACAGCAAGCCGACCAATCAGACATTGAGGGCTTTTTATCACTCGTCTCAAGTAAAAGCACTGGTGAAAAGCCCTCAGATTTACGACCTTCTGTCTGAGGTTAAACTCAGTGGACGGCCACAAAACACACACTGAAACTTAAAGTGATAGTTAGCAGAGAAAACAAATCATTTACACAATTTTCCCCTAAGACCTCCCGACAAATGCAATCAATCTTGGCCTGAGTCAGAGCCAAGACTTATTCTGAAGTTAGTTGTCCACTTAAGATCCAAGGTTAGCAATGGATATTTGTACCACACTCCACTAGCATCGTGAAAAGTAAGTGCCTAAAGTAATCTTAAACAGTCTTGCTCAAGACCATGCAAGTCACGCACATTTTATTATAAGAGAGCTCATGACCAGTGAGGCAGTGCTGAAAGAAGTGGTTTTGCTTCCCCACAGCTCCAGGGTAAAAGGGTCCTGGGTTGGAGCCATGCCTCAGGTCACTGTCTGTGGTGTGTTCTCCCTGTGTCTGTATGGGTTTCCTCTGGATGTTATGGTTTCATTGCACAGTCCAAAAACCCAGAGTGTGTGAGTGACTGGGTGAATGTGTGGAACATGGAACATGGAAATTAAACACAGAAGTTGGACTGACCTCCCCACAGCACAGACCTCATCACCGATTGTGTTTAAGCTGCTTGAACTTAGAGAATCTGGAAATGACTGAACTTGGGAGATGGAAAATATTCTCTTAGATTTGTTTTGAAAACAGTTGTGGTCACTTTGAATCTTAAATGCTCTGTGAATTTTGTCCCTACACTGGATAATTGGGAAATTGTGTAAATTAAACTTCCACAAGTTATAACTTTAATCTACTTTTAGATTTAAAAACAAGTTACTTCAGATTGTCCTTAAAGAGCTTTAGTTAAACCTGAGTAAACCTCAGTGCTGTTCAAGACCGAGATACGTTTCTGGAGGCCAAACAAGGAATGAGTGAGAACAAATAAACTATTCATGCTCGTGGCACAGCATCCACTCTTCCCCGCAGCTGAGAAGAGCATATTCTTTTGGTTTGTTTTCATTTAGTGTATTTCTGTGTTACGCAGTCCCTCGTCTGGTCTGAAATTGTTGCATGCTGTAAGTCTTTGAGAGCCTGGCCTGCGCAGGACTAGCAAATATTATTCAGTCAGGTCTCCAGTGAGAAAGACGGCACTTAACCTTTGTAAAGGATAAAAGGAATGACAAGAGGGCAAATAAAGCAGCTGGCTTTCAATTGGTCAGGGTCAGATCGCCCTTAGACAAACATTTTCGATGAAATAACCTTCAGTGCAGCACTCAGGTGGCATGGTATGGGCGGTTATTATAGATCCGGCCATTAACAAGCACTACGTTAGCGCTGGTTAGGAGATAAAGAGTGGGACTGGAGGAGAGACAGAGACACAGAGAGAGAGAGGGAGAATAAGAGAGATAGAGAGAGAGAGAGAGTAATTTGCAGACTTGTGGAGAAGCTCCGGGGTCTGGATGGTGTGAACTTTAGAGGAAGGAGCCCAGGCAGGCCAATGCACTGGGGGATAAATTAAAGCTCACACTACCACTCCATACTAATGCAGAGAAGACTGTCTGGAGGAGGAGGACCCAGTCTCATAATTAACACAATGATTCTCTATCTCTTTCTTGCACACACACACACACACACACACACACACACACACACTTAGAAACTGACATTAAAAAGAGATAAAACAGTGTTTCTATTTAATTTCAGTTCTCCAACTCCAGAGAAGTTTATCACTGTCACAACACATCTATATATGTCCAAAACATTTTAAAATGATAGAAGAAAAATAAATGTGCTAAAATGTACATTACAGTACTGAGATTCTATTTAAATTTATTTTGGATATTGTTATTAATCCATTCATCCTCGAATGTTGTCACAGATTAAAAACAAAGCAGGTGTTTTAAAAATTAAATGATTCAAATGTTGGCCCTAACACAAGGAGATGATCAGTTTGAGCTCCAAAGCTGGGAGGACTGCCACCTGTCTGGCCATCTCTCTCTCCTTATACTAGCATGCTAACATAAATGTCTGTGAGTGGAAGTGAAATCTAGTGCATTAGAATCAGCTTGAAAACAATAAGTGGATCACCTCCAAAGACTTGGAGATAGACCTCTGTGGGATAGGGGTAGTCTCACTGGCCCAGGTTAAATCAGCAATGACTAATAAATGTAGCGATAATGCTAATTTGAGCTAGAGTACCTATGGTACCTAATAATATGTTAGGACTCAGTTAGCAGCAAGCTACTTAAAGCTACTTATATACCTTTTCAGAGCATGGTTCTTTATAAACTATAACTGAGTTATACTCAACATAAGGTCACAAACTAGTCAACCCCCATGGACTCTTTATCACGCCTGGATCATTTGGGTTTTCTGAGGACCATTTTGAGACCCATTATTTCAGGGAACCAAAGGGGTTTCTTTCTGTAGCATCACCCTAAAAAGCCCTTTTTGGCATCCGTCGTGACATATTTTTGTTGTATCAACTTACAAGGTTTTCCCTGGCCATAACGGCCACAAATATGGACCACTGTAGCCATGGGTTTTTTACAGTGAAGTGGTGGGCAATGACATGAAACCCAGTGGACTGTATTAAGACCTTCGTATCTGGCATCTACACCGGAATTTTTAAAACTTTTTATTTCCTGTATCCAGATCAGTCAGATGAGCCACTCTTGAGTTTCCAGCCTCCTCCTTTTCCTCTGAGCTCTGAGGCCATGCCTGTGGACTTGGAAATGTAAGGGGACAGAAAAAAAGCAGCATTTCCGCCTCTCATCTCCCAGCTGCCTTTTGCGGGTCACTCCAGTCCTTCTGCCTTCAATTTCACAGCAATTTTGCCTCAGGAAAAAAAAAAGAAAAAGTAGAAAAAGAAGAAAAAAAAAGAAAAAGAAATGGATGCATTCAGTGAAGGAGAAGTAAGTTCATGATGCCATTCATCAGGCTCAACGTCTTATTTATTTATTAAAAAAATAAATAAATGTTACACCCCCAGTTCACCACTTCCCTGCCTGTCCCCTTGCCTCTCTTATTTATTCGACGGAAGTCCCTTCTCGTTTTCTCCCCCTCCTTTTTCTTCCTCCCTCGCTTGCTGCTTTCTCTTGGCATAATTTGATTGTGTGAAATGACCATGAAAAAACTATTACAACAGGTCCTTAGCTGTGACGGGCGTAAACAGCCAGCCAGGCTTGTTTACAGACGGCTGGGGCTGTAATGCCTTCTCCCTCGGCTGGTAAAGAGAGAGCTAAATGTGGCCTGTGGTGGAGGAGAGGAAATTTCCAAGAGCTGGTGAGTGCACAGCCTAGACTTGCAACACACACACACACACACACACACACACACACACTCAGGAGGCTGGAGCTTGTTATTACTCCTCTCTAATTAACGTATTCTTGTTTTCTTTGCTTTGTCTCTTGGTTGTTTAGTTTGCTTTCCTAATTAGTAGTTTTGTTATATCTTGTTAGCTTCAGTTCTACCTCGTAACCATCTCAATATTCCCTGTCCCTTACTGACACAGTGCTTTACTGACCTTAGCATTGCACTCTACACTACAGGGACATTCCTGCTCACTAATGGTGTTTCTCCGCTGGGCAGTGTTATACAGTTCACGCACTGTGTCCTTTTACAACGCTGTGAGATCTGTACAGTAGCATCTGTAGTGGGGTACCAAGTGTGCTGAGCTAGGTTGTATGAATGGTGGAGAAAGCTGATTGGTAAAATGTAATCACATGAGTAAAACACAGCCTCCAGGTACTCTGCTCTTTCTATAGTTCTCTTGTACAATATGAAATGGAAACAAGTGCTCACAAGTAACAAAGCCATGTTGTACTGTAATGATGAGTGGAAAAACACAACATGTTACCCTTAAAGTACCCTGTACCTACTAGATGATACAAGGTTTCATATACAGCATGTTTATACCGATTATTTATAGAACATGTATTTCATTTAACATGTAAATGCTTGTATGCACTGACATTTCCGCCTCTAGGGTGCATTCATAAAGCTGCAAATTCCAGCTGGCTCTGAATTGACAGACGGGCAATCGGTTGCAACTCGCCTTTCCCTTCGTCTGACCATCTCGCTATTTTTGTCTTTGCAGCAGAGAGGTCAGCACTCATCTCACCCGCGACATTCTGCACTCGTCGGGCAGTTTTTGAACTACATCGCCCACCATGCTCTGCAACTTCATCAAAGCGAGGCAGGGCCTAACGTGTCATCCGGCTGATCAAAAAGCAGCCAGTTCCACTCCAGTCCCTCACAGCAACAAGGAGAAGCAAGAAGAGGAGGAGGAGAAAAAAATGTGTGTGTGTGTGGGGGGGGGGGGGGGGGGGGGGGCTTCAAAGGACATTCAGCACAAACATAAGATAGCCTGTGATGCCAGCAATTTCTCTAATAATCCTGCGCCAAGGATGGAGAAATAGAGGATGATGAGAACGAGATGGAAGGATGGATGATGGAACCGAGAGCGTGAGAGAGGTTGAAAGGAAAGATTGGCAGAGAAAGGAGAAGCAGGCAGAGAGTTAAAGGGGGTGGGGGGAGGGAGTCATTAGGTCCATTGTGAAGATAAACATGGTTTAATGACACCTGCTCTAATTGGTTCAGGTTCTTAATAATGTCTCATTTAATGTGTTACACTGCTATCTGTTTATCTGCCACAGGAATAGGTTAAAACTTCAGACGTGGATGATGATGAAGAGAGAGAGAGAGAGAGAGAGAGAGAGAGAGAGAGAGAGAGAGAGAGAGAGAGAGAGAGAGAGAGAGAGAGAGAGAGCTATTCATGGAAAAACTTTGCAGCAGTTAGGGCTTCTCTATGCTAACATTCTGCAAATAACAAATGCTGCAAATTTCCAATAAAGCACTAATTGCATGACCATATGCTGCACACATTGGCTGTTTTTAGTTCTTGATCTTCGTAGCAGAAGCAGAAGCATTGATGGAAAAACGCACCTGCTAATTTTCAGCACTGCTCATCAGCACCTTGGACAGCGACCACGTGTTCCAGTCACATCTCAAGAGTCATGAGTTTATGAACTACAGATGTGGCATTTTCCACTCGAGAGCATAGCTCTTTCAAACATGCCCTATAGAGATAGAGGCATCATTGTCTTCTGCTGAGTTATTACATTAGCCTGGGACCAACCATGAGAAATGTTTGGGCTAAATGTGGCCAGAGCAATGAAAGTATTAGAATGGAAAGGAAGTGAAACACTCTAAAGAAACTCAGTGTGTTGTGAAAGCAGAGATGGCTCTAAGCGAAGATCGGCATTGATCAACAAACAAGCAGAATCTCAGTTTGATTGATGTTACTAAACACTGATCATCCATAGCATTAAAATGAACTTTTGATTCTACATTAATTATAGATTTCATCAGCTCCACTGCAAACAGCTCAGTACACAGATGTACTTTTTAGTCCTACAGTTATAGACTTTGATCTGCCTGTTGCTCTGCATACTTTATTAGCCAGTTATCACCTTGTTTTTCAGGTGGTCAAAGTCAAGAGCACCACAGAACTTATTTCTTCATAAATGTATCGATTTAACACAGTGCCCACTCACTGGACAATGGTCTACCTTGTAGATGTAAGATATAAAATCAGTAACATTAGTCCATATGTTGCTGCACAGTTTGTGCTAGTCATCCTCTAGACCTTCATCAGTGGTCACAGGACACAGGACTGGTTGGATTTGGCTGGATATTTTTTATTGGTTGGGTTTTCTCAGACCAGCAGTGACACTGAGTGGTTTTAAAACTCCAGCAGCACTGCTGTGTCTGATCCATACATACCACCACCATGTTAGCAGCGGTGAGAATGATCAAACGCTCCTGTGGTGCTCGGAAATGTTTTTTTGCATTCATTTAAAATATGTTCTGTATTCTATATTTTCTATATTTATAAATAAATAAATAAATGTTCTTCTATCATTCAAAGTTGAATTACAATTAGAATCACTTTATTGCTAAAAAGTGGAGAAATTGTGCTGAAACTGCAGATTCTCATCTATCAATTCAAACCACGTTTGTGTTTGTAAGAAGAGGAGGAGATATGGGATTATGATTTGAATTTGATGGAAAGTCATTGAACTATGTATTTAATTACAGCACATTAATTAATACGAGACGTTCATGTTTGATGATGTGCAGCAACTTTTAAGGCTGGTTAATCCACGGAGTGGCTGAGTGTTGGGAGGAGATTTGGTTGCGTAATGCTGAGAGGGCACCTTTTTGAACCTTTAACGTTGGTGTGTTGTGGTGGTCTTTGCTGGTGGTCGAACCGTCTGCTTTGTTCCTGACGATAATGAAAAAGTCTTCAAGGACCAGGGGTAATATCCCAGTGTATGAAACAATCAGTGCAATTATAATGGCTTTAATAAGGGGTTGCGAGATGGAGAAATGCGGGGGCTGGCCGCTGCTCACAGTATAAGATTATTCCCCCGCTCCTTTGGGATGGGCCCTAATTGTTTACAAAACTATGTTCTACACTCTTAACATCTCATTTGGGGACGCTTCTCACAAGCGCAGAAATTAAACCATAATAGAGCCTTTAAGAGTATCTGTATATTTTATTTAAATGTAATGAATCGTGTTGATTTGGTATTTTCAGGATAGCGAGCCTCTGATTGAATTTTGCATTAATGAATGAAGTTTGTTGTTGATGGCTGCGGCCTCCAGGGCTTTGAAGCTGGAGCTGTGGCTGAAATGTAATTGATTTCCTCCTCGCTTTTGTCTCCTGCTTTTGTTCTGTTTCTTTATCCTTTGACAAAAAGAGCAGGGGACATCACTGATGGAGTTTAATATCATCCCGCAGAGAGAGAGAGAGAGAGAGAGAGAGAGAGAGAGAGAGAGAGAGAGAGAGAGAGAGAGAGAGAGAGAGAGAGAGTATCTTAGAAGATGTATTTATTTATATCATAATAAGGATTACACACTACCTCACCTGCCCACCTGATTCATCAATGACCTTTAAATAACTGTATGTGTGTGTGTGTGTTACAGAGAAGCAGTCACTGTTTCCTCTCACTAAGCTGTCACCATCCTAAAGCTGCCATTGATCGGTTTTCCTGCTTAATTACACACAGCATGGATGAGACTAAAATGTTAAATAGAGCTTTGTCCAATTGAATGAGAATCTACAGATATTGACATAGCCTTTACCAGCGTTTTTCTTTTTCTTCTCTAGAGTTCATGACTGGGTCACACACACACAAACACACACACACACACAAACACACACACACGCACAAAAGACGTGCTTCCTAAGCCAGCTTCAATCGAAGATTCAAACTAGCCTTTAATCATCAAGGCAACTTACAGTCGCTGTTCAGTTTATTGGAAATCTCTGTGTGTGTGGTAGGATGCTTTGACCTTTTTATTATATTTTATCTATAATATTTTAGCTGAAAACATTTGTGCCCTTTCAACGAAGAACCATATATATATATATTTTTTTTTTTATTTATTTATTCATTCATTACTTCATTGTCTGAAACCACTTATCCAGTTCAGGGTAGTGGTGGGTCCGGAGCCTACCCGTAATCACTGGGCACAAGGCAGGAAGCCAGTCCTTCACAAGGTGACACACACTCACACATTCACTCACACTCTCACAGCTATGGACACATTTATGTCGCCAATCCACCTACCAACGTGTGGAGGAAGGAACCCATGCAGACACAGGGAGAACACCCCAAACACCTGGAGCTGTATGACAGCAATGCTACCTGCTGTGCCATCATGCCGCCCATTTATTTATTCAATCATTCATTCATTATCCATTTATTTATTCAATCATTCATTCATTATCTGTAACCGCTTATCCAGTTCAGTGTCACGGTGGGTCCAGAGCCTACCTGGAATCATTGTGCGTGAGGCGGGAATACACTCTGGAGGGGACGCCAGTCCTTCACAGGGCAACGCAGACACACACACACATTCACTCACACACTCACACCTACGGACACTTTTGAGTCACCAATCCACCTACCAACATGTGTTTTTGGAATGTGGGTGGAAACTGAAGCATGCAGAGGAAACCTATGCAAACACGGGGAGAACACACCACACTCCTCACAGACAGTCACCCGGAGCGGGAATCGAACCCACAACCTCCAGGTCCCTGGAGCTGTGTGACTGCGACACTACCTGCTGCACCACCATGCAGCCCATTTATTTATTAATTTATTAATTAACAAAAATTTCTTATGCATGAAATGGCATTGGGGCGGCACAGTGGCGCAGCAGGTAGTGTCGCAGTCACACAGCTCCAGGGACCTGGAGGTTGTGGGTTCGATTCCCGCTCCGGGTGACTGTCTGTGAGGAGTTGATGTGTTCTCCCTGTGTCCACGTGGGTTTCCTCCGGGTGCTCCGGTTTCCTCCCATAGTCCAAAAACACACGTTGGTAGGTGGATTGGTGACTCAAAAGTGTCCGTAGGTGTGAATGTGTGTGTGTGTGTGTGTTGCCCTGTGAAGGACTGGTGCCCCCTCCAGGGTGTATTCCTGCCTTGCGCCCAGTGATTCCAGGTAGGCTCTGGACCCACCGCGACCCTAAACTGGATAAGTGGTTACAGATAATGAATGAATGAATGAAATGGCATTGTATGATGCCCGCTGTTTAAAATGAAGCCATCACTAAAGCATTTCTTCATTTTTTAGAGTATATTTTTTCTCTTGCTGCTAAGATGTAACAAGGAAACAGTGCTACTACAAAAAATAAAAATAAAATAATGGCTGATTAGTGCTTCTTTGTTGCAAGGGCTCAGTTTTGTTGGCCCTGTATGGAAAGTTAATCTCATGGAGCAGTCACTGGCTGGAAATACAAGGTACATTAATAAAGTGACAGTGAGTGGGAAATAAACCTTTGTGATAAAGTGGCTTAGTGAGTGTTTAAAGAAAAACACAATTGTTATTGATGTTACACAATAGCACCCCCTACTGGAAGAACCTCTAAATATGAGTGAGTATGTATGTGAGTGAGTGATCATGTATGTGTGTGTGTGTGTGTGTGTGTGAGAGAGAGAGAGAGAGAGAGAGAGAGAGAGAGAATATGTATGTATTTATGTGAATGAGTGAGTAACAGGCCAGTTCCATGAGCAGTTTTACATCTAAATCTAAGAACAGTGTTGTCACACAAATCCAAGGCCACAGTAAAGTGGACACTGCACTATGCAGCTTTTCACTGCTGACACTAATTTTTATCATAGAGTTTTTCTTTGATGCAACTACAGCGGACAGCAGAGGCACAGTGGATTTAGCCTCACACCATCTACAGTGGGCCCACGTTCGCAAAGCTCTCTTTATAATCTATGAATGTGTCACAGAAGTGGACACAAAGCAGACCCCCGAAAACAGTCAAAACAAGTCCGTGGAACGTTAGTGAGATTTTGTTTGAAGACAAGGAAGTTGACTCAGAGTTGCTCGGCTTAATCGGAATTCCAGGAAAGCTTCAAGGAGGAATATATTGTACTCACGCGCGCGCACACACACACACACACACACACGCACACATACACACCAAAAGCCTCCGTGAGATTCTAAAGCCTTATTCATACACAATAAATTATTCATGACTCTATAAACTGGAGTCAAAGTCAATGATAAATGTGGCGGAGTCCATCATCCACACTTCATTAAGCTACTGCCTCTCCTCTCTCACTCGCTGTAAGAACAATAAAGAGAGGAACACTTACAGGGCAGAGAGAGAGAGAGAGAGAGAGAGAGAGAGAGAGAGAGAGAGAGAGAGAGATGTTTGTACATACAGACCTATGTTATTCATTCTGCCTACATCAACAAAAGCAAAAAACACATATCCACAACTTAATGCAAATTTACCTAACTCTTAGTTTTAAGCCTTGGCTTATGCTAATGAATACATGTTTTTGTTCATATTTATGAGTACAATTTCAAAAGATGCACATTTGAAATGGATACATGTACAGAAAAACAAAACAAAGCAAAACAAACAAAGCAAAAGAAAGAAAAAAAAAAAAAAAATATATATATATCCATCCATCCATTATCTGTAACCGCTTATCCAATTCAGGGTCGCAGTGGGTCCAGAGCCAACCTGGAATCATTGGGCGCAAGGTGGGAATACACCCTGGAGGGGGCACCAGTCCTTCACAGGGCACAGAAACGCACACACATTCACTCACACACTCACACCTACGGACACTTTTGAGTCGCCAATCCTCCTACCAACGTGTGTTTTTGGACTGTGGGAGGAAACCCACGCTGACACAGGGAGAACACACCAACTCCTCACAAACAGTCACCCAGAGTGGGAATCGATATATATATATATATATATATATAAATATATATATAATGAAACTCCACATCTCCATAACTCAGTGATAGGGGGTGGTCCTTTAGTCCTTTAGCTAACATTGACATTAAGCATGTGCAGCAGCGTCAAAGCATTCCATTTTGATTCATACCCATTTTATACAAGCTGTGAGTTTTTCATGACTGACCCTCATCCACAAAAACACACAAACTGACAGTTGAAATACTGAATTCACCTCCACTCTCTGTTCACCAACACATGACAGAGAGAGAGAGAGAGAGGGGGGGGGGATAGAGCGAGAGAGAGAGAGAGAGAGAGAGAGAGAGAGAGACTCATATCCGCGTTGAAGTGTTGGGGAAGTGAATTTCCTCCTCACTCAAAGGGATGTTTTAATAACAGGCTCAGCCAGAGCCTCGTCGCCTGGCAACCGCCTCCTGTCAACATGCAGGCTGTGTTGCCGTGGGAACAATGTGGCAACGGAGAAAGTGGGATGGAGAGAGGTAATCGGTCACCGAACGGTGGAGTGACCAGGGGTCAACATTATTATCCTCAAACAACAGTAACCAGCCACACCCCCCTCACACATGCACATTCTCTCTCTCTCTCTCTCTCTCTCTCTCTCTCTCTCTCTCTCTCTCTCTCTCTCACACACACTCTCTCTCTCTCTCTCTCTCTCTCTCGCTCTCTCTCTCGCTCTCTCACTCTCTCTCTCTCTCTCTCTCTCACTCTCTCTCTCTCTCTCTCTCTCTCTCTCTCTCTCTCTCTCTCTCTCTCTCCATGTTTTCCATGTAGCTACACTGTTCCTTAATCTCTGTCTTGTTACAAGTATATAAAGTGAATAAGCATATCGTGTGTGTGGGTGTGGGTGTGTATAAGAAATGTTTACAAATGGACACAAATTTGTTTTACTGTCTTAGTTCATTCTTAAGTCTTTTCAATAAGTTTGTCCAGTCTCATGTTTCTTTGTTGTTTATCTCAATACGCCATGGGTCTGATAGAATGTGGAGCTGCCAAAAACTGAGGGGGCAAAAATGATAAATTCAACAATTCTCAGAACAATGAACTGAAAACCAGTCCAGACCTCAACATAACTGAATTAGTTTGGAATTAGTTGGATCTTGGGAAGCAGATAACTCTACTAGATTCTCAGACTAAACCAGAGAGGTGTGAACAAACATTTCTGCAGATTTTGTTATTTTTCTGTGACCTCACATGTGCATGTGTGTATGTGTGTGTTACACATAATTTCCATTTTATACAGATCTCCATTCCCAGTTTGGTGTTTGCAGTCTGGCTTGTGCTTGTGTGGAGAGTATTTAAGTGCTTTGTTGAACTGAGTGTGTGTGACTGTGTGTTTGTGTGGAGAGCCGGGGTTAATTATTCTGTGTGTATTAATGGGCTTTGGTGCTGTTTAGTGCGGAGAGCCAGGCTCTCTCTCACACCGCCTCCAAAAATGTGACATTTCCAAAGCGCTCAGTGTGAGAAATGTCATTTTTTTTTTCCAAACGCAGCGTGCTGCTCCCAACACTCTGTTTGTAAAGCTCTCGAAAAAACCGCACCCTGCTTTTTCTCTCCTGCAAATTGGATAACCCAGAGCATGATGAACGAACTGTTCCTGTTAAAAGACTTCTGGACTTATTTCTGTTGGAAATAAATTACCCTTATTACCACAGAGATAACAAGATTTCAAATCACATTAGAGCAAGTCTATTTCTCTTATATTTTTTGTGTAGTAATTCACAAATTTCATTTCATGCTTATTACAAACTTTTATTTTCTTTGGATCGAGGTGCTCCATCTGCGCACACATTCACAAATGCAAGGACTGTACACAGATCAGCCATAACATTAAAATAACCTTTGTGTCTACACTCATTGTCCATTTCATCAGCTCCAGTGACACTAAAGGTGTTCACCGTACAGAGCGTAGTTCACCTGTTGCTTTCACACTGTTTTTCAGTGCTCAGCAACACCACAGACCTGTATTATTTTGCCAGATCATTGTCAGCATTGTGGAGGAGTCCACACAAAGTAAGCGTGTAAATGAATTTTCGTCCCCACAATGTGGATGAAGCCTGATGTTCTCGCTCACACACACACACACACACACTGTAGACGAAACTAGTCATTAACAGGTCTAGGTTGTGCTCCCCGATGATTGTCTGATGATGCCTGTTCCTTCATCAGATTCCCTCCACTGTCTTTACAGAGAATGAGCTTCACTCAAGGTCATGCTGTTGAACTCTCTCTCTCTCTCTCTCTCTCTCTCTCTCTCTCTCTCTCTCTCTCTCTCTCTCTCTCTCTCTCTCTCTCCCACTCTCTCTCCCTCTAACCTTTGTCTCGCCGTTCCCTCTAACCGAACTTTTCTCATATATAAATACGAGAAAGGACGGCCTGATTAAATTTGGTTGGGCTATTTATTTATTTATTTCCGCCTTTTTCTTCTTCCATGCCACAGATTTCCATTCAAATTGTTTTAATGCTAATGTGGACAGGAATCAGACGGGGAAGTGAGAGAAAAAGAGGGGGAAAAAAAGAGCACATTTGAAGCAGCACATCCTTTGAGATTATGGAGGTCCAGCCGTGTCATGCTTTATACATGGGAATTTATCAAATATACGGTTTATAATTATGAACACAGTGGGAAATGCTCACACTTTCATTTGCTAAATGAGTGACTATATCAGCACTGGAGTTTCAGTGCACCGTCTGAGCCCAGTGTGCCCACTGAGACTCTAAAATGGTTCGAAAACCTTGACTTTAATTAATTAAGGTTGTTTTTTTCTGTAATATATTTAAAAAATTCCCAATACTCTTTCAGAATAGGTCAACATGCTTTGATGGAAAACACAGTTCCAATTCCGTTACATCAGTTAAGATTTATGCTCACTATGGGTAACATTAAACTGCGAAAAAGTGGAAGGAGAGTATATTTAAATTTGGATTGTGCAAGGTCATTGACTGTCTATGCTACTGTTCATGCAACTGTATTTAATGTTATGAATCGGTAACTAGAAATGGAGCACCAACCGCTTCTATAGTGTGAAAATGTCAGTGGACGTCTACGCTCTGCAGGGCTTTTGGACTCGACTAGTCTGTACAGATAAGCCACGTATATTTATTACTGTATATATTACATTCTAACTAATTAACTGTGAGTTAAATTGTCAGGCTCTCTGTACATGAGTGTGAGGAAATAACATAGGTCTGACCATGAAAAAGGGTCATCTAACCTATCCAGGATAAAGCAAAGCCCATTGTACTCTCTTGGACCCCTCACAGCTGCCCTTTACATTCAGTGAACGTTTCATGATGAAAAGTCTTATAGAAATTATCCAAAAATGACTGGGAATGCAATCACAGTGTTTTGTCTTTCTCCTGTAAAGTATACATTTTGGAGATAATGGTTCTTATTGCTACAGTGTAAGCTAAAATATGCTTTCAAGAAGCAGTTGCAGTTATCTTTTTCATCGTAGTCATATCACAATGCGCCTTACAGAGGGGCACACTGCTTTTTCAGGGGAAAAAAAATGGGAATGATTACTGAGCAAAGAATAGTTGAGCTTTTTTTCCCATTGCGCTCTGGACTGGTATTCAAAACAGGATTGGCATTTTATCAAAGGTAAATGAAGTCTAATGATTTCATTTATGCCCATATCCTTTGCTAAGAGGTTGAGCTGCCAGCACACAAATGTGGATTGCACATTCGTCTATTATATTCTCCAAGATACACAGTTCACCGCCCTGTAAATAGAGCACTCAAACTACTTTCTTCTCCTGCTCACTTTATGTGGCCTCTTGCTGTGGAAGGAGCCAATTATTCCTTCTTCACACACGTAAAAGAGCAAAAGAGCAAAGACTGGGCACAACAGGGTATGCAGGACATACAAAATCACCCTCTGTGTGTGTGTGTGTGTGTGTTTCTTACCCTGTGTGCGTTTTCGCTCCTTAAGAGGATCGCTTTGTGAAAAGCAGTGTGTTATGAATAAAAGATAAATGATAATGACCGTAGAAAGTGTTGTCTCTCGGCTGACCCTCATCTACCCTAATGTCTCCTCAATCTACTCCACTCAAGAGATGGCAAGTGTGGCAGGTTTGTCGTGGTCACTGTCAATTCTTAGAGAGCGAACACTTTCACATTTCACTGCTTATTAGAGAATGTGCACTTAGTAAAGAATAGAGTCTCATTGTCCGCACAAGGCTAATGATTTTACTCTGGTCCCAATGCATACACAGAAATTAAAGCATTCAGAATGGCTAGATTATGGCTTGAGGATTACAGCTGGGGAATTGCGGATATTAGTCAGGTATCGGGGTTAGAATGTCTCCCCAGCTACAATCAGACGCCACCTACATAACCACAAGTAGCTTGGGAAGGTTGCCAGAAGCAAGCCGTTGCTGTCAAGGACCAACAAACTCAATTGCCCACAGTTTGCCAGACGTTGCTGGATGTTTCCATGGGACTCTGTCAAATGAGACCAAAATAGAACTTTTTGGCAACAAACACCAAAGATGGGTGAGAGTGAAATTCTCACATCCCCAGTCCCTTCACTAAAACCCAATCGATCCTGGATTACAGGATGCTAAGTTCATGAGTCTGCCAGAAATGTAGAGTTTCTCCCTCGTGGTCTTACTGAGTCATCTCAGATTGCTTCAAAATGGGTTTCTTTCTTTTTTTCCCCAGGAATGAATTTCAGCATTCTGCAAATTCCTACCCCCATAAACCAAGAGCTGATCAGCCTTTTGGAAGAATTAGACTCAGCGGTTTTGTAGTTCCAGTATTTTGTCCAGTCCATAGAATTAAGCAGGCAGAAATAAAGCTGAAACATGTTAAATGTTCTAAAATGTGGTTACATCCCATCTACAGCTTTCCAATCCAGATCAGCAATCACACAAACACACATGAGCCTGTCAGTGCTGCTGCTGCATGTGTGTGTGTGTGTGTGTTGTGATTGATGCGTGAGGGGTGGCACCATGCTTGCTGTTTTTAAGTCCGGACCAGATTTGCTTACGCTGCCAATTTTACAGTCCATAGCCCGTCGCTGACGCTGCAGGTACCTCCCCTGGCCAAGTGTGTGTGTGTGCTTGATGTGAACTCTCACAAATGGTCTAAGTGCTCCTGTTTAATAACAGACGGTGATAATTTAAGACGCATCGGCGAAGAACAGAGCACAAATCATTGCGGCGACAGCTCTGTGGAGACGGGATGGAGGGAAGGGCACAGGAGAGATAAATCATGGCAAGAAGGATGAGAGCAAAGAGGAAGAGATGAACAGAGAGGGAGAAAGGTAAGAAGAAAAAAAAAACAAGGCCTCCATGCTGAGACATAAACACGTGTGTGTGTTAGGAATAGGTGCCCTATGCACCTCCTACTCAGTTCAGGACCATCAATTACATTCAGCTCAGTTCCAGTTTCTAATGTACTCTCTACAGCAGGTGCTGTCTTCAAGTAGCTTTCCAGATTTGCAGGTTTAGGCTAGAGCTATAATAGCATATCATGAAAAAAATAATAAAAAAAAAATCACCCAGACTTAAACATGTCCAAAAACACTCCCTGCCAAACTGTAGACTACAAGGTTTAGAGTTTATGATGAAATTGTCACCGAAGACGATCATGTTTGACTGAACAAAACTGCACTCCAACAAAATTCTCTCCAAAACCATTTGTAACCAGATAAACCCCAGTGACTTTCTGAGTGTAATCCTATGAAATTATGCCATGGTTAGAGAGGCATTACTTGAATCATGACAGAAAATGTAACCTAGTTACTCGACTAAACTTTGAAAATGTGAAGAAATATCAGCCTGATCTCAGTGTGTAGATATCCGATTAAAACACCATTTCCAGGATTATTACAATTCATTGGTGTACATGTAAATTTATGATGCCAAACCAGTGTGAAAAATCAGCCTTTATAACACTAAACCTAACCTTAAACGTTAAAAGTTAGAAGAGGCTGAATTTTCTTTGCCGTTCTCCTGTGTAATTGGGGACAAAGAAGTGAATTTAGCGAAACAGCACTGTCAGTGAACTAGAGCTATTTTGTTATCGTAAATATCTATGAATCACATTGCAGAAATATTATTTATAATTAATAATATCCCTTTGTCCTTTTGAAAAACTCAAAGAAAGTTGGATGTAAATAAGCTTTCCACTTAATTATTTGAATTTGGACTTTTATAGGAAGTGAGAATAAATGAAGGGCAAGCTCTAGTGTGTCAGTGTGTGTGTGTGTGTGTGTGTGTGTGTGTGTAAATGCATTTGTGCTTATGTATGTGTATATATGTGGATGTGTATATATAGGTGTGTGCATAAGTGTCAATGTGTATATATGTGTGTGAGAGAGTGCTGATGGGAGTGGTGGTAGGCCGTATCAGTCCTGCTCTGTTTGATCAGATGTCGCTGGGGTAAATAAGCGCATCTCTCAGTGCTGTTGAAAGCCGCCATTTGTTTGGCCACCGTTATCTTGTTTACGGCCGTCCGTGGGGAGGAGAGAGATAAGACCATTTTAGCATTCATTAGCATTCTGCGCTCCGTCTCTGTGTTTCCAATACGTTCGGAGAAGTCACTTTAATTAAAATTACCAGCAACAACAACACACCCTTGAAAGATGGAAGGTTCAGTGAAGGAGGTTAAGTGATGCTCCATGAACTTCATTTGTGGGTTATTTTCTTATTTATTTATTTATTGAGGGTGGGGAGTGGTAGGTAATTTATCAGTAACGTTGCGCAAAGCTAATCAAGCTAACATTAGCATGGTGCAAAAAACCTTGTCATTTGCAGCAAGGCATTATTGATTAATAACAACAGAGAGTCAAACAGTAAAACAGAGATTTGCAAATCTACAAACCCAAACAAACCCCAAAGTGAACAGGATATATATAGGTTTGCCCAACCTAGCAACAGTAACCAAGATACCCTTTTGTGGGCAGAGCATGAGTAGATCGACTATAAAATGAATGTAAATGGAATCTGAGAAAGGAAGAGTAACAGAGGTTAGATGGAAGCTGCGCAGCTTGCGGAAGCTATTAAAGGTGGATTCATATCCTGCGTTTTGGAGGTAGCTTTCAATTTCCCCATCACTCATAAATCAGACTGAAATACTCCTCTCTTCCTTATACACATCTTTCTCAAACATAATTTACGGTAAAAATTGCCACCAAGAAGGTTTTTCAGTTTATCATTTTAACCCTTAAATAATAAGGTCCTCTCAGTGGGACAACATTTCAGCTGGGAGAGCTCATTAGGTCCGACTGGAGTGACTTGCTGGACAGACCTGAACTGCACAAATACACCAGTATGTCCAATAATGGAACACTAACAGAAACCTGTGTATACACCCCACCATCCCAATTAAGCGAAGAAATGAGAAACACAGTGAAATAACTTATGAAATACATAAAAAATAAAATCAAATGAGACAGAGAGTGATAACAGGACAATTATTATTAGAGTGAGAGAGAGAGAGAGAAAGAGAGAAAGAGAGATAGATAGATAGATAGATAGAGAGAGAGAGAGAGAGAGAGAGAGAGAGAGAGAGAGAATGAGCAATAGAGAGAGGAAATGATAATTAGAAAAAAAAAAAATATTGGCATAGAGACTGAAAGAACCAGAGAACGATAACAGAAGGAAGACAAAGTAAGGGAGAGTAAAAAACAGTGTGGTGAGAAAGAGTGAGAGAGAGAGAGCAAGCAAGTGAAGAACACAAGTCAGTGGTAACAAGAAAAACAAGCGAGGAGGTCAGCGAGAGAAGAGAGGAGATGAAGCAGAAGAAGAAGAAGAAGAAGAAGAGAGAGAGAGAACCAAGGGCAGCAGAGGAGACAAGTGGGTTGCTGAAATCTCTGTCTGGTTTTGGCCCTGTCCAGTGTCCTGCAGCGAATTTGGCAGAAAGCCACATCCCTCACAGAGCCGCTCCTGTGGTTCCTGCAGCTCCTGTGGCTCCGGAGCACCAGGCAAGAAACTCCAGGGCTCACAGAGCTTCAGCTTAGCGCTAATTAACTCCTCGAACTGCTCCACGAGGCCACGCTGACACAGCCCCTCTTCATCTGCTCCATATCAAACCAATCTATTGTGTAAAAGAGAACGAAATAAAAGGCAAAGCCTGGGGCCCTGAGTTTTATCCTCGCAAGTGGCCGCTTTTGCCATCAAAACAAAGGCGAGTTATTTGATATTAATTCTCAGTTGTAGTTCATTGAAATTCTCAGAGACTCTCTCTTAAAAAGTGCAGCCTCACCTTTTAATGCAGAACATGTTTGTGTTTATAAGTTCTTTATAGATTAAATATTATCAGTGGTAATTTAGAACATTTTAAATGGATGAAACTGGAAAGATAAACCATTTCAATGCAATTAAATACCTTCCTTTTATTTATACTTTTTTTTTAGTTAGTACATGAATATTCATGAGCAGGTAGCTTATATTCTCATCATATGTTTAGTTATTATCTCAAAGAAATATGTTAATTTAAAATATAAAATGCATAATTTTATCATTGCCACGTAAACTGCATGAAACAATATGGCACTTAAGTTTTACTAAAATACATCCTTTTACATTTACAAAAAGGTGATCAAGGAGACGCCAGTGTCGCAGTCACACAGCTCCAGGGGCCTGGAGGTTGTGGGTTCGATTCCCGCTCCGGGTGACTGTCTGTGAGGAGTTTCCTCCAGGTGCTCCGGTTTCCTCCCACGGTCCAAAAAAAACACGTTGGTAGGTGGATTGGTGACTCCAAAGTGTCCGTAGGTGTGTGTGTGTGTGTGTCTGTGTTGCCCTGTGAAGGACTGGCGCCCCCTCCAGGGTGTATTCCCCGCCTTGCGCCCAATGATTCCAGGTAGGCTCTGGACCCACCGCGACCCTGAATTGGATAAGGGTTACAGATAATGAATGAATGATCAAGGAGACAATTTGAAACAACCTAAATTACAGTGTGGTGTAATAAACACATCTGCCAAGAAGGCAACATGGCAATGTTACATTTTTGTGCCAATAATGTGTGAACTGTACACACTTCTACTAAGTCTGCCTGGATGAATAGGTTGACATTTTGGGTTTGGGTTAGAGTTTGGGTTTAAGTGCAGGCTCAGGATTTAGCCTAGGGTTACTGTAATGGTTTTAATTCACATAAATATGAAACTGACACATTAATGCACTTACATTTGCATTTTTCTGTGATTCTGAGTTCCTATTTAATGAAGAAAATTCAGTTATTTTATTTACTGAGTGTAAGTGTAAAATGGTTGATGTAAATTGACATGAAATCTGTAATAATATAATTACATTTTTATAGTATAACAGAATCATGTAAGAACTCTGGAGATCTAAAGAGATGTATTCCCTTTCTCATATTCCACTCAGTTTTCTGCCTTCGGAGATCTGAAGCATTTTAATCCATAAGAACGGTGGACATTGTTTGAGCTGCAATGGCATCTGTGTCCTTGTATCGTTAGATTTATGTCCGTACTGTTTGCCCAGATGGTCAATGAGACATTCTGGACACACATCACGCTCTACATGTCACACGCACACACACGAGTGCACACACACACACACACAGTCCCTCAATATGCCAGTTGTCACTGAGAGCTAGAACAGCTTCTCTTGTCATCTGTTCGCCATTCGGACGCATTTCGTCTCCTCTGCCTTCTTGACTCAAGGTTCAAAGGTCACACACGTGTCGAGCATCACCCCATTACTCCTCATGTCCATCAGCTGGTTGCTCTGTCACTCTACTGCTAGAAAACGTCATCACAGTTTCTATTTTAGAATAATTCTATTTTATCCAGACAGCTGTGTTCTTCTGATTCGAGTATATTTCTCACTTTTAGATCCTGTGTCATATTTTTCAGTGTTTTTTTACTGTAAAATACTAAAGCAGTTTACAAACAACGAGCCTTTAAACTTCTTCCTCGGTCCTCCAGCTCGTCCAACGTCAGAGCAAGTGTTTTTAGACCCCCTTCGGACGCCCAAAAGAAAATGAAAGATCGCCAATCAAACAGTGTGGCCTGGAAGAGCTTTCACACAGAATACCCAACATGGCCCTTCTTGTCTGCTCCCAAAACCAGCCATCTCCAGAGGGTGACCTACTTTCACACTCGCTCAATTTTAAGTATGAGAGATTTTCTCAAGCTGTCAGCCCCCTTTGTGCTGTATCATAAAATGAGAAAAAAAAGGAAAAGACATCACAAAGAAAACTGCACACAAAAATCAGATTCGGTGGCCTCAAATATGTTAAATATCACATTCTGTGTGAATGTTAATGTGAAAAATGGTCTGTCAGCAGAGAGAGAATAAAATCTGAAAACATTTCCAGTGACATTCAATGATGGTAAGTGTAAGTGTTACTAGGTTAAAGTATGAAACACTCCAAAAAGAGCTGAGAGAGTGGAAGTGGAGCTAATTATATCTAGTTTATATATATATATATAAAAAAGCCAAATATTTTAATTTCACATTTTAAATTGGGTGTGAAAAGTACAAAGGGAAAAAAAAAAGTGTTGCCGAGTACTGAGAGTATTGCTATTTAAACATACACAAACATCGATTCTTTGGGAGTTGACTCCTCATCATTCGTTTATTTGCTAGAAAAATCAAGTCAGCACATTTTTCGGAGTGGTGTTTAGTGTCTGGAAATGTTTGACTTTGTAGCACGTATTGTGTAGTTCATAGTGGAAAAAGTTCACAAGTAAATTATTCTGAACACAAACAATGAAGATAAAATCAACACACAATTTTGTTGAATGTGTTTTAGGAATCAACGAAAACTGTAATGACCGGCAGCTCATGTCACTTTTTTCAGTGTCTTTCATATAAGGTGAATCTGTTCTAGTGTGATGCCTGATGACAAATGGCCCTAGTGTGCCCTTCCATAAGCCCGTGTGAAAAAGCTCACGCTGGAATGGTGTGGATGTTATTGGACCGGTCTGATGAGAACATGTGGCACCGCGGAGCTGTGAAAGAGTATGCTCCAAAAGTAGGAATGATTTGAGTCTTCCGAAGGTCACATTGCAGAGCTGCCCCACTTTACTGACACAATTAAATATTGTTAGGATGGCTGATCTAAAAAAACGAACACCGCCACCCACCCACCCACCGACACCGCCACCGCCACCGCCACCCCCACCCCCACCACCCCCACCTCAATAGCTTTTTTTTTTCTCTTCTCAAATTGGATGAAATGCATTACAAAGTCATTAGGAAGGAAATGGTGCTGAATGCCCAGATAGCATCTCTCTCTCTCTCTCTCTCTCTCTCTCTCTCTCTCTCTCTCTCTCTCTTTTCTTTCTCAAAGAGATGGAAAGTTTTTCTCCCATAAATTCTTATTAAAAGCCAATAATCTGTTCTTCTTTTCTGTGTTGCAGGGGTGGAGAGGGAGCAGGGTTCAATTCTGGAGTAATAATGTGATAAGCAGAGAAAAGAGAGAGTCCTACAGTCCAAGTGTTTCAAAGTCAAGGCAAGGTAACCACTGCCCGGATTCCCATGGTTACCATGGATCACGGCACATATTTGGTTTATTTGTGTGTGTGTGTGTGTGTGTGTGTGTGTGTGTGTATGTGCTCAAGTGGATACACATTCATGTAGAAAAAGTTTCTGTATCTCTTGTAAAATCAGTGAGATTAAGTTACATGTGCTCTACAAGGAACACACTTTAAAAAAAGGTTTAATTGCAGAATGTATATGCATTTGCTGTGTTAAAAACTAAACAAAATCATATATAAATATTTATATTATAAAACATACACAAACCACATAAATATTACAAACTAAGATATTAAAATCCTGGAATAAACTGCAGGAAAAATCAGCATAATTTTTATCTTGAATTGAATTCACATTTGTCTGGTGTTAATTGTTTTATATGTGGGTAAAAGCAGCTGTAACAGTCTCTATCTTTCTGGAAAGCCTCTACCCTTCTAGGATTCAGAACATTGCTGTAAGGTGTGATTGCATGTGGCCACAAGACGTTCATGCATAAGTAAGGTCAAGTTTTGATGTTGGACAATCAGTCCTGAATCACAAAGCCACCCTTGTTCATCCCAAATCTGCTCCATCATTCCAGAGCCTTCAATTCCACTTATCTACAGCCCCTTGCTGGGGGTTTTATTCCCCTCTAGCAGATACTTGTTTATGGGCTAGTCTCTTGGGGGCAAACATGATCTCTGGGGACAACTTCAAGAACCTGTGTGAAACTGAACACCTGTCCTAGTTATAAAACACTGGTAAACAGACATTGTACTTTACTTCTTATTTCCTCAGAATTAGCTTTAATGTAACAATTAAAATATCAGACATGTTTCATTTTAACAGAACGAAAGAGGGAATGAGGGAGAAGCAGAAAGAGGAAGAGAGTGAGTGAAGAATCAGTTTGTCCTCTGTTTATGTGTAATTAATGTCCTCACTTTGCCTGGCTCATTTTTTGCCAGGTATCTGCTCAGAGACCTTACACAAAGTTGCAGAAGAAGAAGGATGCCTTCCTCTGATAAGGGCTCTATTGAATTATCTCTGAATGAGATTGCCATCAAAGGCTACAAAGTTAATCAGCATATCGATTCTGGCAGCGTTTAGCATGCTAACCAGGGGGACACATGTCGCCCTCTTTCTCTCTTTCTTAATATACACACACACACTCTCACACACACACACACATACACACACACACACACACACACATACATTAAATAGGCAGGAAAGTAAAGGTACAAGGCCTAGTTTAATACATTTTGTGTCCGCTCGACCTTTACAAGGTTGAGAAACTATGGACTTAACTGAAACAGATGAGTTCATTAACCCAGCTACATGAAAACATCCACAGCGCACATGTCTTAAAGTAATACTGTTTTCAAACTCATATCTAAGTCCTGCATCTGTAGCATAGGGTCAGATACTTTGTCATTGGTATGTTTGAAACAAAATGGGTAGTTTTTAAATTCATCAGCATTTTTGCTGAGTGATTTTATTGTACATTTCAGTCTCTGGTATTTTGTAAATGCAGTTGTAAAGCTGCAATAGTTACTTCTTTCACAGGGGACCAGTAGCCTAATGGTTAGAGAAGGGACTTGGGACTGGAAAGTTGCTGGCTTGATCCCCATTACCAGCAGGGAAATTGGGGGCTAGATGAGTGAAGGAATAGTGCTGTCCACATCCACCAACTGCACCCTGAGATGGAAGCCCACATCTCCAGGTGTGTGTGCTCACTACCCCTAGTGCACTAGTGTGTGTGTGTGTATTCATTGCTACAGTTGTGCAAAACACAGAAGGAATTTCCTTGTACAAGGACAAATAAATGTCTTCACTATAGTCTGGAATGGGTAGGTTCCACTGCTTCTGGAAACATGAAGGTAACACGACACTGATAAAAAAAAAAAAAATGTCCCTAGTGTACTTTACAGATTTATGAAACTAATACACAACACTGCTTTGTGTACTACATAGGGCTGTGTAATCACAGACAGTAATACACATGTATGTACATTCACAATGGCATTGTCACTTGCACAGGCTACAGAATAGGCTCTGAATTGAGTCAGTGCAGTAGTATAAATCAACGTTAACACCTGTGCAGTTAAGATGAAATGGCAGTTGTAGTTCTAGGGCAGTTCTTGGGCAATTTTAGGAAATACAAGCTCATAAGCCCAAAATATACAGTATGTCATGATCAAAATTGACCAAAATATGGTTGGTTTAAAGGCCACAGAAGGAGTAGATAGGGATTAAACTTAAAAACGCTAGTGGATTCCTTTGTCTGAATGTACAAGTATTATGTGTGCATGTATGTGTGTGTTTAATGAGATGACAAAACTAAGCTTGATGTGCTGTGGTCTTTGTGGTGAATTCACTTAAGATTTTGCCATTAGGAGACACACACGCGCATACAAACACCCAGCTACATGCACACAGACAATTTGTTTGGGAGTCTGTTCAATAAAGATAACAAAGTCTGCACAGCCCTTAAATGAATCTCTCACGCTCACGGTCTGCTATTCTCAGCCCTGTCGACTAATTTACTCACACATTCCATCAATAAACACAATCTCTTGCCTGCTATTACACTAAAATAAATCATCTATCTGGTGTTGCTTCGAAGCCGCTTCCTTATTAGAAACAAACATGAAAGCCTCCGGCTGCGATCTCCGAGACTTTGCGTTCGCGTCGGTGTTGCTTGCCGAGCTGCATCCAATACAAAACAGCTTCATCACAGAAAAGGAAATGTTTTGCACTCAAGACACCTCCCATTGTAGCTGTCGACATAAGCCTTAATGGAGCCGAAGGTCAAGATACAGCAAAGGCCTCTCTCAAGGTCTAACATCAATAAACAACTTTACATAAGCATTGCACTGAGCTGGGATCTTTTCCTCCCTCCAGAAAAATATACACATTTTATCACAGTCTGAATTTCCAAGTAAGAGAAGTTCTCATCTGTTTCTTTGACAGTTGTGATATTTGTGTTGACAATCGACTGTCCCATTTATAATCTTGCTGCATTTTGCTGCTAAAAAAAATCAGCTGTATACATCTTGACTTTTAAGCATCAACACAGTGCAAAGATCAGTGCGTTTCTCACTTCTTGAAGATTTTTTTTTCAAACCACAATGTCCCCAAGAAAAGAAAGGTATAAAGTATAAAATAAACGAGTGAGAGTTATGCATTATTTTGCTGTATACATTTACGTTTTGAATTTATGTACTGAGTAAGTTCTCAATGTGAATTTGATTACAAGACATATTACCACTTTGACTATACGACCTTTTCCAGGATTCCTACGAGGTGTACAACATATAATTAGCCCTTAGTGGATGTACATGTGGATCACTTACATGAATTGCACTTAACCATAACCCTAAGCCTAACTCTGCATCAGAAGATTAGAAATGGCAGGATTTTCTGTTGCCATTTTCATTTACAGGGATATTTTTGTGCTGTTTCTTTAGATACATAACAAGCAGTGTGTGTGTTTGTGTGTGTGTGTGTATGTGTGTGTTTAGGGAAATAGTAACACCTGTGGGCCCAGAGACTGCAAGATAACTTGAATCATAAAACCTATATTACAGATTACCTACAGTGCTCAGCTAGTGTTTTATATGTACTAACTCATCTTGTTTTTTTTAAGCTATATTAAATAACTGATGAGGGGACGTGCCTCCCTGATGACCCCTGCGAAGAGCTAGTGATGCAGTGGGAGGCTTGGGTACTCATGGGAAGAGCTCAATGACTAACTGTAGATGTTAAGGGCAGCTGGTTGCTGATCGGATCATAAACAGCCACAGCAACAATAGGGTGTAGCTGTAGGATTGGAACAATAGAAAATGTGTGGCTGCCAGTAGGAAGAGTGTGGGGTGGGCCCTCCATGTGAATCTCTAATGGATTGGCATAGGATATTTTACATCTTATCTTGTATATGATTATAAAACACTCACTCTCAAGCATGTCTTAGTCAATGCATAATAACCAACATCTCTCACCATAAATTATTTATACTACCATTGTTAGGAATATTACTTCTACTAAAATTACTGCTACTTAATCACATTATTATTATTATAACAATATCTGGATTACAGTGGCTCTATGGTCAGAACCTGCACAAAGGCCTATTAAGTGGAGGCTGAGTTAGTGTATTCTGTAATTCTACACCTATACAGCAATACATGGAGCTCATAAAATGCACATGAGTGGAACTGCATGGTAGAGGTTTGGCTGGACTGTGGCAAATTCTGTATTCATCTGTTAATAGGGATAAGGTAGGCCCAAAAAATGAAAGAAGATGACTTTAAGGCTTAGTGGGAGGAGGTGGGGGGTGTCTATAATCTGTAAAGCCTTCCCTCTCTCTATCAGTACAGTGCTCTCTTTTCTTTCAGCCTCCTCCCTTCTTTTCATCCCTCTCTTAATGCTGTTCCTTCTGCAATCCATTGAGGGCTTCCCAAGAGGGCCCTCACATCTGCTTTGATCTGTGTGTGTGTGTGTATGTGTGTGTGTGTGTGTGTGTGTGTGTGTATGCATCTTAAATAAATCATTTACACTTGTGAGTTCCCCTCATTCTTTCAGGCCCCACTGTAGACTTACATCATACAGGCCACATGAGCTCCTCCCCAGATTCTCATGGTGTGTGTGTGTGTGTGTGTGTGTGTGTTTGAGTGACAGCGCTTTTGGACACCCCCCCTGTGGTGCCCCTGTATGTTTTCTGTCCTTAAACATTTCCTCTCTGGAGGAGAGCAGGCAGTAGGGAACACATCTGATGTCATTTTGGTGCACGTTCAGTAATTCCTGTTGACTTTGATGGCATGTGTGTGTGTGTGTGTGTGTGTGTGTGCATGTGTGTGTGTGCTTGGTGTGTGGTCTGCCTAGATATATATCACATTGTGGAGACCAAAATCTTTATATACACATACACATTGTGAGGTCTTGTTGTGTATGAGGCCAAGAATAATGTCCCAATGATGTCAGTCAATATATTTTACAATAAAGTTTATGATAGGGATTAGGTTTAGTGCTAGACTATTAGTAGTTATAGGTACTGTAAGTCTCTACAACATTAATGTACATCTACCGAGGTAATATCTACTGAAATCATGAAGACTAGACTTTAGAGGAGAAGACAATACCATTTTAACTTAGTTTTACTTTAGTTAATGTGACAATATATTAAGTCATTTAAATTTATTTTGCTTTAGTCCTGGGGCTGTCATATACATTAACATGCAGATGCTGTGCTCCAATAATGCAGAGAATAATTATATATACATATATTATAACCATGGGACATATTTTCATTATTATATGTACAGACTTCGGTTTATACAGCAGACCATACAATGGGAAATATAATAACATATAGTTATTTACTCATATATTATGCATGTATGGCATTAATCTGAACCCATGTGTGGTGGGTATGTGTGTATGTGTGTGTGTGTGTGTGCACAGTCTTCAAAATTTGATCAAGAGCTTTTTTGGTTTTGCTATCAACACATGAGGTCAGTCATTGGCATTTCATTATGCAACTTGGTGAAATATTTTTTTCACTCATGTCACACTTTGGGATTGCGTGTTTCTGTGTTTGTGTGTGTTTGTGTGTGTGTGTGTGTTTGGGTGTGTTTGTGTGTCAAGGGGCCAGGCATTCTTTCTAAGCTTGTGTCAGCGAAGGCACTCTAACTTCCTGGATGAGAGAAGCAGTGTATTAAACACGATTTTGTGTGTCCTCCCAGAGAGACCAATCAGATCGAGCAATGCTGAGTTACATTCTGACGCATGTGGAGAAATATCTGTCCTCAAGGATGAACGAGAGATGACGAGCATAATGACACAAATGAATAAGAGCTTTGATATGTTGTTGCACAAGTCTGTTTGACATTACATTTTACAGTACAAATGCACTTTAAAATATGAAAATAAATAAATAATAAATAAATCCAACTGCCATTTCAGTGAAGGCATTAGAACAAGTATGTTATATGCTTGAGACAACCTGTTTGAAAAGCTGCCCTATGACCGGGAAAAGACTCTGTCATTGTGGTTCACCTGCTTGATTGCTGGAGGTCATTTTGAATAATGCACTAGTGCTTGTTTGGATTTGGCAGGTTAAACCTCTGGCATAAATATAGGTGAACTGCAAAAAACAGGGATGGGTGAAATGCACACTTAAAATATCTTGGCATTCAAAATTGAAATCCAAATGTGTTAAATTAGCAGACTGTATATTTATGCATTAGCAAAAAAAGTATTCATGTAGTATTCAATATTATGTAGCAGCTTAAATTTGTTTATCATTAATAAGCTTGAACTTGTCCATGAACTAAAATTAGAATATGCTAATGAGAAGATTGCAGTGTTTCAGTAGGAAATTTATCTGTCCACATTAGCACTCAGCGCTGGTCTTAGCTCAGACAAAACAGATGTAAACAAAGGTGTCTAATGCTAAAATGCCCTGCTCTCTGACGCTATCCTCATGCCAGATCCCTCTCCAATCTGGCAGAGGACACTTTGTAGCTCATTAGCATCCAAACCTAGCACTTTTTATTTCTTAATCGGGCCTAATTCCCTGATAATGAGATGTAGTTTCAGCAGCACATCCACTCATCAAATCTGTCATGTTGCTCTTTTTAACAGATTCATCTCACGGAACCTGATCATCCTCCTGTTTCTGAAACGTCCTGACAGCTGCTCTGCTTTGGGTTATGGTGAAGGCCTATGACTTTTTCATACAGCACATGACGTATTGGCAGACGTAATATTTCATGTTATATTTTTACCCCAGTATTGTACATTCAGCAAAGGGGCATATATTAAACATTGAAATGTCCAGATAATGTCATGCTTTGTGCTTCCATTTAGAAAAATCAACAAAATTTGTAATTTGAGCAGAAATGTCCAGAAATGTACTGTTCATCCTTAATCTGAAATTTTTTTACAATGCTTTACCCAAAGTTTGAAACTTAAAAGTTATATCACTGTGTAAAGTATATACTAGCAATACTCATCTCCTTGAAAACCAATTACCCATAAATTCTGACTTCCACAAATGTCACATTGCACAGCACTTTATAATACATCCCACGTCTTAACATGTACTTACAAAGCACTTACAGGTACTTAAAAATGTGGAACTATGAGTGTAATTTTTGATATTTACCATGGAATTTCCCAGAATTTAAGGTGTAAATTTTATGTGTATGACAGTCATTGTTTAATGCGTTTTTTCAGCAAGCAAGCTTCACTCAGATTCCAGGCATTCATTATGTTTCTAATAAATTATATCTTGTACTTCATTGTATGGTTCTGAATAATATGATGAGCAAAAAAATAAATGCAACTCTCTCCCCATCTTACTCTGTAACTACAGTGAATAACAAAGGAATAAATAAATAAATAAGCTTATTAAATCAAGCTGTCAAAAGGGGCGGAGTTTCAATAGCTTTTCTATGTAGGAAGTAGGCTGTTTCCCCACCTCTCTTAGGAAAACAGGGTTTTAAGAGGAATTATGGCACATCTCCGTACAGAGTATGTTTCGTGCAAATGTTGTTAAAATGTTGTTTTAAGTGTTTTAAGTATGTTTTCCCTTACTTGTGATAGAAGTGAGTTAAGGTGTCATTTAAGGTGGAATATAAAATTTGATGTGAGATTACAGGTACTGATTGTTTGTAGAACTTTGTTTTAAGTTCTTTGTTGAATATAATTAGCTTAAATTGATACTACAATATATTTGATTTAACTGTCCTTTGTGAACTTTGTGCAGGTATGTTGAGTTGCATTGTAAAATGTATGTGCTTTCTCATATTTCATTATTAGTATATATATATATATATATATATATATATATATATATATATATATATATATATACTTTATATGGAATGAATGAAATGTTCTTATATGTTTTCTCTTGTGCTCTCTTTGGAAACTCCATTTTAAGAGAAGGTGTGACAGAGGGAGATGAGTCCTGTTTAACCATCTTTTATGCACTTTGTACATTCAAGGAAAATAAACGCTCCTTTATACTACTCTGATGTGTGGGTGTCTTCAATCCGATGGCCCGTTGTTTCACTGTATTTAAGGTGTATGAAGGAAAGAAATGAGGGGAACTACATAATCCAGCCCACTCCCTGTTGTTTCACTTTAGTTAAAGAGTAAGATGTGGAGACAGCAGCACTTTCTTTTGTGGTTTCTTTATAATCACTGAATAAACACATTTATATTAAACATTGTATTTCTTATAATTTTGTCATTAAAATATATCTATAAATATATAATATTTATAGCACTGCATTCAGGTTCATTTTTTGTCCTTGGATTACAATACAAGCCTTTCATAGCTGTGCACATCAAAGGCAAGTTTTCTTTCTACTCAATCTGTCATGAGCTGCTGTAGAACTGAACCTACAGACCTGGGAGGACATTTCAAAAGAACAGAGCCAATGCTCATCATATTATTCAGAACCATACAATGAAGTACAAGATATAATTTATTAGAATCATATCATTGGAATGTGAGTGAAGCTTGCTCGCTGAATAAATACACAAAACAATGTCATACACATAGAATTTACACCATGAATTTTGGAAAATAACATGGAAAATATAGGAAATTATTCCTCTTTAAAATTCCGGAATGTACACCAAAAACTCGAGAAGATGCACTGTTAGTACTAGGTAAGTACACGTTAAGACACGGGCTGTATTATAAAGTGTTACTGACTTTTATTCTGACATGCTTATAAGAAAGTGTGGGCAGGGTATTACATCATAGAAAAATAACCCAGGTGAGCTCTATGTGTGGTGCCAAGGCCAGTAGCCCTTTCCCAGGTGTTAACAAAATTACTTTTATTCAGTCTTGATCAGGCAGGGACCATTTCGGGGTCAGTGAGTATGACCCTCTGATAAACTGTTTTCATTATAATATATAAAAGTTAAAAAGACAGTTGTCTTATTTTAAAAGGACAAAAACAGGCTTACAGTACATGGCAGTAAATAGGGTATTAAATCAAACTTATGAAAGCATTTCTACATCATACATTATTTGAGATACTCAGAAAACACAGGGTATTACATTTGAGGCTGCCCAATCTGTCACATGTGAAAAGTTGAAAGTTTAACTTGTGCTTTCCCAACATTTCCCAAATGAAGCACCTTTTAATCCCTTAAATTGCTGTCACTGGTGGCATGAATTAAACCACTGTTACTATGGAGACGGGCCTTTAACATCCCCAAACTAAATAAAGAAAGGTAAAAGGAAAATAAAAATCCTACCAAGCTCAGTTCCAGGCCGACTCTAACACAGCTGCTCCAGCTAATCGAGGTCTCCTGAAGGTAAGGATTGGCTGAGTTTGGGACTGAGGATTAGAGCTGGAACTAAACTCTGTAGGATCCCAGCAGAGCTTACACTCCATTCCCCACCTGTTTCTACCTTCAGCTCTTCTCTGAGGTAAACACGCGTTCTAATGTGTGAATAAACAGGCTCAAGGTTACGGAAATCTTTTATCTGCAGCACAGTAATTCTGAAGAAGCTCTGCCCTGTGATATTTCAGATCACGGAGATATAAAACTCCTTAAGTTTCTGTGCATCATATTTAGATTATGGCTTTAAGTCCAACAGTCCAACAATATATACAGTATTTTAGAAGTCCCATTTCTGGGAATATTCGCTTTATCTATCTATATATAATATGCAATAAATTCAAGACTCTGATTTTTATACATTTTCTTAAACATTTACTCACCAGAAAAACACAATGAAAAGTTGTCTCATGTTTCCTTTTGCTTAATGATTTGATTGTGTTCATATGAATTCATTTAGAAATGATGCCTGCAACACACAGAACCTAAAATTAATTTGAGAACTAAGGATACAAATTTTTCTTTCTAATTCTTGCTGGTTACAAGATTTCAGTGGCTCAACAGTTTGTGCTAATCATATTCTGATTCTCCTCTATATGATAAGCCATACGTTTTCAATATAGGATACATTTAAACAGTAATCAGGCCTGTCAAGCAAATGCACTCAGCCTCAATGAAGCGACTCTGTCGTAGCACATTCAGAATGAATGCTGAAACAACCATTGACTTCCTGAAAAAGGGCATTGCCTTTTTGCATATATTTTTATAAAATCCCAATAAATGCATCTGCATTAATGGTATGCTGTCCCCACATATAATGGCAGGTTTTGACTTCTTCACCTTTCACTGATAACAGCCTGGATGTTACTGTTAACACAGAGAACTCAAGCTCCTAGACTCATCTGTAGACTCAGCTGATCACAGGACATTTCAGCAAGTTTCCACAGTGACTGAATCTTTAGTGGATGCTCTGTTGTAAATAATCATGATCTTCTCACCTGTTCAAATTAAATT